>NW_027227709.1:0-40489 GCF_037783145.1 Equus przewalskii | reverse complement strand
CTGCCGGGTATGCCAGAACCACCTGCCGGACACGCAAAAATCACCTGCCGGCTACGCCACAACCAGTTGGGGAACACATCGGAATCACCTGCCGGGCAAGCCAGAACCACCTGCCGGACACGCAAAAATCACCTGCCGGCTACGCCACAACCAGTTGGGGAACACTTCGGAATCACCTGCCGGGCTTGCTGGAACCACCTGCCGGTCATGCCATAATCACCTGCCAACTACGCCAGTACCACTTGGCGGACACTGTGGAAACACCTGTCGGGCCGGCCCGAACCACATCTCAGATGTGCAAGAACCATGTGCATGAGATGCTGGAACCACACCCCGAACAGACGGAAAGCACCTGCCAGACCCGTCTGAACAACCTGCCGAGCACGCCGGAGCCACCTGCTCGACTCGCCAGAAACACCTGCCGGACACGCCAAAATCACCTGCCGGGTACGCCAGAACCACCTGTCGGACACTCCGAAATCACCTGTCGCGCATGCCGGAACCACCTCTCAGACGTGCCGGAAGCACGTGCTGGACACGCCGGAATCACCTACAGGACAGACCGGAACCACCTGCCGAGCACGCCGGAGCCACCTGTTCGACTCGCTGGAACCACCTGCCGGACAGGCCAATATCAACTGCTGGCTCTGCCAGAACCACCTGGGGGACGGTCCGGAATCACCTGCCAGCCATGGCGGAACCACCTCTCAGACGTACCAGAACCACCTGCCGGACAAGCTGGAAACACGTCCTGGACAGTCTGGAACCACCTGCCGGCCAAGCCTGAACCACCTGCCAAGCACAACTGAACAACCTGCCAGACACGCCACAATCACCTGCGTGTTATGCCAGAACCACTTGGAGGACTCTCTGGGATGACCTGCCAGGCATGCCGGAACCACCTCTCAGACGTGCCAGAACCATGTGGCGGACAGTCCGGAATCACCTGTTGGGTATGCGCAACCACCTCTGAGACGTACCAGAACCACATGCCGTGCAGGATGGAACCACCTACCGGACAGACCGGAATCACCTTTCGGGCATGCCGGAACCACCTGTCAGATGTGCCAGAAACACGTGCCGGAGACGCCGGAAGCACCTGCCAAGCACGTTGGAACCACCTGCTCAACGCGCCTGAACCACCTGCCGGACATGCCAAAATCACCTGCCGACTATGCCAGAACCACTTGGCGAACACTCCGGAATCACTTGCCGGGCATGCAGGAACCACCTCTCAGACATGCCAGAACCCCGTGCCAATGACCCCGGAAGCACCAGCCGAGCACGCCGGAACCACCTGCTCGACTCGCCAGAACCACCTGCCGATCACGCAAAAATCACCTGCCGGCTACGCCACAACCAGTTGGTGAACACTTTGGAATCACCTGCCAGGCTTGCTGGAACCACCTGCCGGTCATGCCAAAATCACCTGCCAACTACGCCAGAACCGCTTGGCGGACACTGCGGAAACACCTGTCGGGCCGGCCGGAACCACATCTCAGACGTGCCAGAAACGTGTTCATGAGATGCTGGAACCACACCCCGAACAGACGGATACCACCTGCCAGAACCGCCTGAACCACCTGCTGAGCACGCCGGAACCACCTGCTCGACTCACCGGTACCACCTCCCTGACACGCCAAAATCACCTGCTGGGTATGCCAGAACCACTTGGCGGACACTCCGGAATCATCTGCCGGACATGCCGGAACCAGCTCTCAGACACACCAGAACCAAGTGCCGGAGACGCCGGAAGCACCTGCCGAGCATGCCGGAGCCACCTGCTCGACTCGCCATAAACACCTGCCGGACACGCCAAAATCACCTGCGGGGTACGCCAGAACCACTTGGCGGACACTCCGGAATCACCTGTCGGGCATGCCGGAACCACCTCTCAGATGTGCCGGAAGCACGTGCCAGACACGCCGGAAACACCTACCGGACAGACCGGAACCACCTGCCAAGAATGCCGGAGCCACCTGTTCGACTCGCTGGAACCACCTGCCGGACAGGCCAATATCAACTGCTGGCTATGCCAGAACCACCTGGGGGACAGTCCGGGATCACCTGCCAGCCATGGCGGAACCACCTCTCAGACGTACCAGAACCACCTGCCGGAGAACCTGGAAACACGTCCTGGACAGACTGGAACCACGTGACGGCCATGCCTGAACCACCTGCCGAGCACGGCGGAACCACCTGCCTGACACGCCAAAATAACCTGCGGGCTATGCCAGAACCACTTGGACGACTCTCCGAAATGACCTGCCGGGCATGTTGGAACCACCTCTCAGACGTGCCAGAAGCACGTGGCGGACAGTCCGGAATCACCTGTTGGGCATACGCAACCACCTCTGAGACGTACCAGAACCACGTGCCGTGCACGCCGGAACCACCTACCGGACAGACCGGAATCAACTTTTGGGCATGCCGGAACCACCAGTCAGATGTGCCAGAAACACGTGCCGGAGACGCCGGAAGCACCTGCCGAGCACGTCGCAACCACCTGCTCAACTCGCCTGAACCACCTGCCGGACACGCCAAAATCACCTGCCCGCTACACCAGCACCACTTCGGGGACAATCCGGAATCACGTGAGGGGCATGCCGGCACAGCCTCTCAGACTGAACCTCGTGCCGGACACCACAGAACCACCTGCCGGACAGACCGGAACCACCTGCCGGACACGCCGGAACCACCGGCTCGACCCGCCATAACGACCGCTGGACATGCAAAATCACCTGCCGGCTACACCGGAAACACTTGGCGAACACTCCGGAATCACCTGCCGGGCATGCCGGAACCACCTCTCAGATATGCCAGAACCACGTGCCAATGACCCCGGAAGCACCTGCCGAGCACGCCGGAACCACCTGCTCGACTCGCCAGAACCACCTGCCGGACACGCAAAAATCACCTGCCGGCTACGCCACAACCAGTTGGTGAAAACTTCGGAATCACCTGCCGGGCTTGCTGGAACCACCTGCGGGTCATTCCAAAATCACCTGCCAACTACGCCAGTACCACTTGGCGGACACTGTGGAAACACCTGTCGGGCCGGCCGGAACCACATCTCAGACGTGCCAGAACCATGTGCATGAGATGCTGGAACCAAAACCCGAACAGACGGAAAACACCTGCCAGACCCGTCTGAACAACCTGCCGAGCACGCCGGAGCCACCTGCTCGACTCGCCGGAACCACCTACCTGACATGCCAAAATCACCAGCCGGGTATGCCAGAACCACTTGGCGGACACTCCGGAATCATCTGCCGGACATGCCGGAACCAGCTCTCAGACACACCAGAACCACGTGCCGGAGACGCCGGAAGCACCTGCCGAGCATGCCGGAGCCACCTGCTCGACTCGCCAGAAACACCTGCCGGACACGCCAAAATCACCTGCCGGGTACGCCAGAACCACCTGGCAGACACTCCGAAATCACCTGTCGTGCATGCCGGAACCACCTCTCAGACGTGCCGGAAGCACGTTCTGGACACGCCGGAATCACCTACAGGACAGACCGGAACCACCTGCCGAGCACGCCGGAGCCACCTGTTCGACTCGCTGGAACCACCTGCCGGACAGGCCAATATCAACTGCTGGCTCTGCCAGAACCACCTGGGGGACCGTCCGGAATCACCTGCCAGCCATGGCGGAACCACCTCTCAGACGTACCAGAACCACCTGCCGGACAAGCTGGAAACACGTCCTGGACAGTCTGGAACCACCTGCCGGCCAAGCCTGAACCACCTGCCAAGCACAACTGAACAACCTGCCAGACACGCCAAAATCACCTGCGTGTTATGCCAGAACCACTTGGAGGACTCTCTGGGATGACCTGCCGGGCATGCCGGAACCACCTCTCAGA
This sequence comes from Equus przewalskii, assembly GCF_037783145.1. Taxonomy (NCBI): domain Eukaryota; kingdom Metazoa; phylum Chordata; class Mammalia; order Perissodactyla; family Equidae; genus Equus; species Equus przewalskii. Next base: position 36,618 of record NW_027227709.1, on the reverse strand, counting down.
AGTGCCAGAACCATGTGGCGGACAATCCGGAATCACCTGTTGGGCATGCGCAACCACCACTGAGACGTACCAGAACCACATGCCGTGCAGGCTGGAACCACCTACCGGACAGACCGGAATCACCTTTCGGGCATGCCGGAACCACCTGTCAGATGTGCCGGAAACACGTGCCGGAGACGCCGGAAGCACCTGCCAAGCACGTTGGAACCACCTGCTCAACTCGCCTGAACCACCTGCCGGACATGCCAAAATCACCTGCCGACTATGCCAGAACCACTTGGCGAACACTCCGGAATCACTTGCCGGGCATGCAGGAACCACCTCTCTGACATGCCAGAACCCCATGCCAATGACCCCGGAAGCACCAGCCGAGCACGCCGGAACCACCTGCTCGACTCGCCAGAACCACCTGCCGATCACGCAAAAATTACCTGCCGGCTACGCCACAACCAGTCGGTGAACACTTTGGAATCACTTGCCAGGCTTGCTGGAACCACCTACCAGTCATGCCAAAATCACCTGCCAACTACGCCAGAACCACTTGGCGGACCCTGCGGAAACACCTGTCCGGCCGGCCGGAACCACATCTCAGACGTGCCAGAAACGTGTTCATGAGATGCTGGAACCACACCCAGAACAGACGGATACCACCTGCCAGAACCGCCTGAACAACCTGCCGAGCACGCCGGAGCCACCTGCTCGACTCGCCAGAAACACCTGCCGGACACGCCAAAATCACCTGCCGGGTACGCCAGAACCACCTGTCGGACACTCCGAAATCACCTGTCGCGCATGCCGGAACCACCTCTCAGACGTGCCGGAAGCACGTTCCGGACACACTGGAATCACCTACCGGACAGACCAGAACCACCTGCCGAGCATGCCGGAGCCACCTGTTCGACTCGCTGGAACCACCTGCCGGACAGGCCAATATCAACGGCTGGCTATGCCAGAACCACCTGGGGGACGGTCCGGAATCACCTGCCAGCCATGGCGAACCACATCTCAGACGTACCAGAACCACCTGCCGGACAAGCTGGAAACACGTCCTGGACAGTCTGGAACCACCTGCCGGCCAAGCCTGAACCACCTGCCAAGCACAACGGAACAACCTGCCAGACACGCCAAAATCACCTGCGTGTTATGCCAGAACCACTTGGAGGACTCTCTGGGATGACCTGCCGGGCATGCCGGAACCACCTCTCAGACGTGCCAGAACCATGTGGCGGACAGCCTGGAATCACCTGTTGGGCATGCGCAACCACCTCTGAGACGTACCAGAACCACATGCCGTGCAGGCTGGAACCACCTACCGGACAGACCGGAATCACCTTTCGGGCATGCCGGAACCACATGTCAGATGTGCCAGAAACACGTGCCGGAGACGCCGGAAGCACCTGCCAAGCACGTTGGAACCACCTGCTCAACTCGCCTGAACCACCTGCCGGACATGCCAGAATCACCTGCCGACTATGCCAGAACCACTTGGCGAACACTCCGGAATCACTTGCCGGGCATGCAGGAACCACCTCTCAGACATGCCAGAACCCTGTGCCAATGACCCCGGAAGCACCAGCCGAGCACGCCGGAACCACCTGCTCGACTCGCCAGAACCACCTGCCGATCACGCAAAAATCACCTGCCAGCTACGCCACAACCAGTTGGTGAACACTTTGGAATCACCTGCCAGACTTGCTGGAACCACCTGCCGGTCATGCCAAAATCACCTGCCAACTACGCCAGAACCACTTGGCGGACCCTGCGGAAACACCTGTCGGGCCGGCCGGAACCACATCTCAGACGTGCCAGAAACGTGTTCATGAGATGCTGGAACCACACCCCGAACAGACGGATACCACCTGCCACAACCGCCTGAACCACCTGCTGAGCACGCCGGAACCACCTGCTCGACTCACCGGTACGACCTCCCTGACACGCCAAAATCACCTGCCGGGTATGCCAGTACCACTTGGCGGACACTCCAGAATCATCTGCCGGACATGCCGGAACCAGCTCTCAGACACACCAGAACCACGTGCCGGAGACGCCAGAAGCACCTGCCGAGCATGCCGGAGCCACCTGCTCGACTCGCCAGAAACACCTGCCGGACACGCCAAAATCACCTGCCGGGTATGCCAGAACCACCTGCCGGACACGCAAAAATCACCTGCCGGCTACGCCACAACCAGTTGGGGAACACTTCGGAATCACCTGCCGGGCTTGCTGGAACCACCTGCCGGTCATGCCATAATCACCTGCCAACTACGCCAGTACCACTTGGCGGACACTGTGGAAACACCGGTCGGGCCGGCCCGAACCACATCTCAGATGTGCAAGAACCATGTGCATGAGATGCTGGAACCACACCCCGAACAGACGGAAAACACCTGCCAGACCCGTCTGAACAACCTGCTGAGCACGCCGGAGCCACCTGCTCGACTCGCCAGAAACACCTGCCGGACACGCCAAAATCACCTGCCGGGTACGCCAGAACCACCTGTCGGACACTCCGAAATCACCTGTTGCGCATGCCGGAACCACCTCTCAGACATGCCAGAACCCCGTGCCAATGACCCCGGAAGCACCAGCCGAGCACGCCGGAACCACCTGCTCGACTCGCCAGAACCACCTGCCGATCACGCAAAAATCACCTGCCGGCTACGCCACAACCAGTTGGTGAACACTTTGGAATCACCTGCCAGGCTTGCTGGAACCACCTGCCGGTCATGCCAAAATCACCTGCCAACTACGCCAGAACCGCTTGGCGGACACTGCGGAAACACCTGTCGGACATGCCGGAACCAGCTCTCAGACACAACAGAACCAAGTGCCGGAGACGCCGGAAGCACCTGCCTAGCATGCCGGAGCCACCTGCTCGACTCGCCAGAAACACCTGCCGGACACGCCAAAACCACCTGCCGGGTATGCCAGAACCACCTGCCGGACACGCAAAAATCACCTGCGTGTTATGCCAGAACCACTTGGAGGACTCTCTGGGATGACCTGCCGGGCATGCCGGAACCACCTCTCAGACGTGCCAGAACCATGTGGCGGACAGTCCGGAATCACCTGTTGGGCATGCGCAACCACCTCTGAGACGTACCAGAACCACATGCCGTGCAGGCTGGAACCACCTACCGGACAGACCGGAATCACCTTTCGGGCATGCCGGAACCACCTGTCAGATGTGCCGGAAACACGTGCCGGAGACGCCGGAAGCACCTGCCAAGCACGTTGGATCCACCTGCTCAACGCGCCTGAACCACCTGCCGGACATGCCCAAATCACCTGCCGACTATGCCAGAACCACTTGGCGAACACTCCGGAATCACTTGCCGGGCATGCAGGAACCACCTCTCAGACATGCCAGAACCCCGTGCCAATGACCCCGGAAGCATCAGCCGAGCACGCCGGAACCACCTGCTCGACTCGCCAGAACCACCTGCCGATCACACAAAAATCACCTGCCGGCTACGCCACAACCAGTCGGTGAACACTTTGGAATCACCTGCCAGGCTTGCTGGAACCACCTGCCGGTCATGCCAAAATCACCTGCCAACTACGCCAGAACCGCTTGGCGGACACTGCGGAAACACCTGTCGGGCCGGCCGGAACCACATCTCAGACGTGCCAGAAACGTGTTCATGAGATGCTGGAACCACACCCCGAACAGACGGATACCACCTGCCAGAACCGCCTGAACCACCTGCTGAGCACGCCGGAACCACCTGCTCGACTCACCGGTACCACCTCCCTGACACGCCAAAATCACCTGCTGGGTATGCCAGAACCACTTGGCGGCCACTCCGGAATCATCTGCCGGACATGCCGGAACCAGCTCTCAGAAACACCAGAACCACGTGCCGGAGACGCCGGAAGCACCTGCCGAGCATGCCGGAGCCACCTGCTCGACTCGCCAGAAACACCTGCCGGACACGCCAAAATCAGCTGCCGGGTATGCCAGAACCACCTGGCGGACACTACGGAATCACCTGCCGCGCATGCCGGAACCACCTCTCAGATGTGCCGGAAGCACGTGCCAGACACGCCGGAAACACCTACCGGACAGACCGGAACCACCTGCCAAGAACGCCGGAGCCACCTGTTCGACTCGCTGGAACCACCTGCCGGACAGGCCAATATCAACTGCTGGCTATGCCAGAACCACCTGGGGGACAGTCCGGGATCACCTGCCAGCCATGGCGGAACCACCTCTCAGACGTACCAGAACCACCTGCCGGAGAACCTGGAAACACGTCCTGGACAGACTGGAACCACGTGACGGCCATGCCTGAACCACCTGCCGAGCACGGCGGAACCACCTGCCGGACACGCCAAAATAACCTGCGGGCTATGCCAGAACCACTTGGACGACTCTCCGAAATGACCTGCCGGGCATGTTGGAACCACCTCTCAGACGTGCCAGAAGCACGTGGCGGACACTCCGGAATCACCTGTTGGGCATACGCAACCACCTCTGAGACGTACCAGAACCACGTGCCGTGCACGCCGGAACCACCTACCGGACAGACCTGAATCAACTTTTGGGCATGCCGGAACCACCAGTCAGATGTGCCAGAAACACGTGCCGGAGACGCCGGAAGCACCTGCTGAGCACGTCGCAACCACCTGCTCAACTCGCCTGAACCACCTGCCGGACACGCCAAAATCACCTGCCCGCTACACCAGCACCACTTTGGGGACAACCCGGAATCACGTGAGGGGCATGCCGGCACAGCCTCTCAGACTGAACCTCGTGCCGGACACCACAGAACCACCTGCCGGACAGACCGGAACCACCTGCCGGACACGCCGGAACCACCGGCTCGACCCGCCATAACGACCGCTGGACATGCAAAATCACCTGCCGGCTACGCCGGAAACACTTGGCGAACACTCCGGAATCACCTGCCGGGCATGCCGGAACCACCTCTCAGATATGCCAGAACCACGTGCCAATGACCCCGGAAGCACCTGCCGAGCACGCCGGAACCACCTGCTCGACTCGCCAGAACCACCTGCCGGACACGCAAAAATCACCTGCCGGCTACGCCACAACCAGTTGGTGAACACTTTGGAATCACCTGCCGGGCTTGCTGGAACCACCTGTGGGTCAATCCAAAATCACCTGCCAACTACGCCAGTACCACTTGGCGGACACTGTGGAAACACCTGTCGGGCCGGCCGGAACCACATCTCAGACGTGCCAGAACCATGTGCATGAGATGCTGGAACCACACCCCGAACAGACGGAAAACACCTGCCAGACCCGTCTGAACAACCTGCCGAGCACGCCGGAGCCACCTGCTCGACTCGCCGGAACCACCTACCTGACATGCCAAAATCACCAGCCGGGTATGCCAGAACCACTTGGCGGACACTCCGGAATCATCTGCCGGACGTGCCGGAACCAGCTCTCAGACACACCAGAACCACGTGCCGGAGACGCCGGAAGCACCTGCCGAGCATGCCGGAGCCACCTGCTCGACTCGCCAGAAACACCTGCCGGACACGGCAAAATCACCTGCCGGGTACGCCAGAACCACCTGGCGGACACTCCGAAATCACCTGTCGCGCATGCCGGAACCACCTCTCAGACGTGCCGGAAGCACGTGCTGGACACGCCGGAATCACCTACAGGACAGACCGGAACCACCTGCCGAGCACGCCGGAGCCACCTGTTCGACTCGCTGGAACCACCTGCCGGACAGGCCAATATCAACTGCTGGCTCTGCCAGAACCACCTGGGGGACGGTCCGGAATCACCTGCCAGCCATGGCGGAACCACCTCTCAGACGTACCAGAACCACCTGCCGGACAAGCTGGAAACACGTCCTGGACAGTCTGGAACCACCTGCCGGCCAAGCCTGAACCACCTGCCAAGCACAACGGAACAACCTGCCAGACACGCCAAAATCACCAGCGTGTTATGCCAGAACCACTTGGCGAACACTCCGGAATCACTTGCCGGGCATGCAGGAACCACCTCTCAGACATGCCAGAACCCCATGCCAATGACCCCGGAAGCACCAGCCGAGCACGCCGGAACCACCTGCTCGACTCGCCAGAACCACCTGCCGATCACGCCTAAATCACCTGCCGGCTACGCCACAACCAGTCGGTGAAACTTTGGAATCACTTGCCAGGCTTGCTGGAACCACCTACCAGTCATGCCAAAATCACCTGCCAACTACGCCAGAACCACTTGGCGGACCCTGCGGAAACACCTGTCGGGCCGGCCGGAACCACATCTCAGACGTGCCAGAAACGTGTTCATGAGATGCTGGAACCACACCCCGAACAGACGGATACCACCTGCCAGAACCGCCTGAACCACCTGCTGAGCACGCCGGAACCACCTGCTCGACTCACCGGTACCACCTCCCTGACACGCCAAAATCACCTGCTGGGTATGCCAGAACCACTTGGCGGACACTCCGGAATCATCTGCCGGACATGCCGGAACCAGCTCTCAGACACACCAGAACCAAGTGCCGGAGACGCCGGAAGCACCTGCCGAGCATGCCGGAGCCACCTGCTCGACTCGCCAGAAACACCTGCCGGACACGCCAAAATCACCTGCCGGGTATGCCAGAACCACCTGCCGGACACGCAAAAATCACCTGCCGGCTACGCCACAACCAGTTGGGGAACACTTCGGAATCACCTGCCGGGCTTGCTGGAACCACCTGCCGGTCATGCCATAATCACCTGCCAACTACGCCAGTACCACTTGGCGGACACTGTGGAAACACCGGTCGGGCCGGCCCGAACCACATCTCAGATGTGCAAGAACCATGTGCATGAGATGCTGGAACCACACCCCGAACAGACGGAAAACACCTGCCAGACCCGTCTGAACAACCTGCCGAGCACGCCGGAGCCACCGGCTCGACTCGCCAGAAACACCTGCCGGACACGCCAAAATCACCTGCCGGGTACGCCAGAACCACCTGTCGGACACTCCGAAATCACCTGTCGCGCATGCCGGAACCACCTCTCAGACATGCCAGAACCCCGTGCCAATGACCCCGGAAGCACCAGCCGAGCACGCCGGAACCACCTGCTCGACTTGCCAGAACCACCTGCCGATCACGCAAAAATCACCTGCCGGCTACGCCACAACCAGTTGGTGAACACTTTGGAATCACCTGCCAGGCTTGCTGGAACCACCTGCCGGTCATGCCAAAATCACCTGCCAACTACGCCAGAACCGCTTGGCGGACACTGCGGAAACACCTGTCGGACATGCCGGAACCAGCTCTCAGACACAACAGAACCAAGTGCCGGAGACGCCGGAAGCACCTGCCTAGCATGCCGGAGCCACCTGCTCGACTCGCCAGAAACACCTGCCGGACACGCCAAAATCACCTGCCGGGTATGCCAGAACCACCTGCCGGACACGCAAAAATCACCTGCCGGCTACGCCACAACCAGTTGGGGAACACTTCGGAATCACCTGCCGGGCTTGCTGGAACCACCTGCCGGTCATGCCAAAATCACCTGCCATCTACGCCAGTACCACTTGGCGGACACTGTGGAAACACCTGTCGGGCCGGCCCGAACCACATCTCAGATGTGCAAGAACCATGTGCATGAGATGCTGGAACCACACCCCGAACAGACGGAAAACACCTGCCAGACCCGTCTGAACAACCTGCCGAGCACGCCGGAGCCACCTGCTCGACTCGCCAGAAACACCTGCCGGACACGCCAAAATCACCTGCCGGGTATGCCAGAACCACCTGGCGGACACTACGGAATCACCTGCCGCGCATGCCGGAACCACCTCTCAGACGTGCCAGAACCATGTGGCGGACAGTCCGGAATCACCTGTTGGGCATGCGCAACCAGCTCTGAGACGTACCAGAACCACATGCCGTGCAGGCTGGAACCACCTACCAGACAGACCGGAATCACATTTCGGGCATGCTGGAACCACCTGTCAGATGTGCCAGAAACACGTGCCGGAGACGCCGGAAGCACCTGCCGAGCACGTCGCAACCACCTGCTCAACTCGCCTGAACCACCTGCCGGACACGCCAAAATCACCTGCCCGCTACACCAGCACCACTTGGGGGACAAGCCGGAATCACGTGAGGGGCATGCCGGCACAGCCTCTCAGACTGAACCTCGTGCCGGACACCACAGAACCTCCTGCCGGACAGACCGGAACCCCCTGCCGGACTCGCCGGAACCAATGGCTCGACCCGCCGGAACGACCGCTGGACATGCAAAATCACCTGCCGGCTACGCCGGAAACACTTGGCGAACACTCCGGAATCACCTGCCGGGCATGCCGGAACCACCTCTCAGATAAGCCAGAACCACGTGCCAATGACCCCGGAAGCACCTGCCGAGCACGCCGGAACCACCTGCTTGACTCGCCAGAACCACCTGCCGGACACGCAAAAATCACCTGCCGGCTACGCCACAACCAGTTGGGGAACACTTCGGAATCACCTGCCGGGCTTGCTGGAACCACCTGCCGGTCATGCCAAAATCACCTGCCAACTACGCCAGTACCGCTTGGCGGACACTGTGGAAACACCTGTCGGGCCGGCCGGAACCACATCTCAGACGTGCCAGAACCATGTGCATGAGATGCTGGAACCACACCCCGAACAGACGGAAAACACCTGCCAGACCCGTCTGAACAACCTGCCGAGCACGCCGGAGCCACCTGCTCGACTCGCCGGAACCACCTACCTGACATGCCAAAATCACCAGCCGGGTATGCCAGAACCACTTGGCGGACACTCCGGAATCATCTGCCGGACATGCCGGAACCAGCTCTCAGACACACCAGAACCACGTGCCGGAGACGCCGGAAGCACCTGCCGAGCATGCCGGAGCCACCTGCTCGACTCGCCAGAAACACCTGCCGGACACGCCAAAATCACCTGCCGGGTACGCCAGAACCACCTGGCGGACACTCCGAAATCACCTGTTGCGCATGCCGGAACCACCTCTCAGACGTGCCGGAAGCACGTGCCGGACACGCCGGAATCACCTACCGGACAGACCGGAACCACCTGCCGAGCACGCCGGAGCCACCTGTTCGACTCGCTGGAACCACCTGCCGGACAGGCCAATATTAACTGCTGGCTCTTCCAGAACCACCTGGGGTACGGTCCGGAATCACCTGCCAGCCATGGCGGAACCACCTCTCATACGTACCAGAACCACCTGCCGGACAAGCTGGAAACACGTCCTGGACAGTCTGGAACCACCTGCCGGCCAAGCCTGAACCACCTGCCAAGCACAACGGAACAACCTGCCAGACACGCCAAATCACCTGCGGGTTATGCCAGAACCACTTGGAGGACTCTCTGGGATGACCTGCCGGGCATGCCGGAACCACCTCTCAGACGTGCCAGAACCATGTGGCGGACAGTCCGGAATCACCTGTTGGGCATGCGCAACCACCTCTGAGACGTACCAGAACCACATGCCGTGCAGGCTGGAACCACCTACCGGACAGACCGGAATCACCTTTCGGGCATGCCGGAACCACCTGTCAGATGTGCCAGAAACACGTGCCGGAGACGCCGGAAGCACCTGCCAAGCACGTTGGAACCACCTGCTCAACTCGCCTGAACCACCTGCCGGACATGCCAAAATCACCTGCCGACTATGCCAGAACCACTTGGCGAACACTCCGGAATCACTTGCCGGGCATGCAGGAACCACCTCTCAGACATGCCAGAACCCCGTGCCAATGACCCCGGAAGCACCTGCCGAGCACGCCGGAACCACCTGCTCGACTCGCCAGAACCACCTGCCGATCACGCAAAAATCACCTGCCGGCTACACCACAAACAGTTGGTGAACACTTTGGAATCACCTGCCAGGCTTGCTGGAACCACCTGCCGGTCATGCCAAAATCACCTGCCAACTACGCCAGAACCGCTTGGCGGACACTGCGGAAACACCTGTCGGGCCGGCTGGAACCACATCTCAGACGTGCCAGAAACGTGTTCATGAGATGCTGGAACCACACCCCGAACAGTCGGATACCACCTGCCAGAACCACCTGAACCACCTGCTGAGAACGCCGGAACCACCTGCTCGACTCACCGGTACCACCTCCCTGACACGCCAAAATCACCTGCTGGGAATGCCAGAACCACTTGGCGGACACTCCGGAATCATCTGCCGGACGTGCCGGAACCAGCTCTCAGACACACCAGAACCAAGTGCCAGAGACGCCGGAAGCACCTGCCGAGCATGCCGGAGCCACCTGCTCGACTTGCCAGAAACACCTGCCGGACACGCCAAAATCACCTATCGGGTATGCCAGAACCACCTGGCGGACACTACGGAATCATCTGCCGCGCATCCCGGAACCACCTCTCAGACGTGCCGGAAGCACGTGCCGGACACGCCGGAAACACCTACCGGACAGACCGGACCACCTGCCATGAACGCCGGAGCCACGTGTTCGACTCGCTGGAACCACCTGCCGGACAGGCCAATATCAACTGCTGGCTATGCCAGAACCACCTGGCGGCTGTCCGGGATCACCTGCCAGCAATTTCGGAACCACCTCTGAGACGAACCAGAACCACCTGCCGGAGAAGCTGGAAACACGTCCTGGACAGACTGGAACCACGTGACGGCCATGCCTGAACCACCTGCGGAGCACGGCGGAACCACCTGCCGGACACTCCAAAATCACCTGCGGGCTACGCCACAACCACTTGGACGACTCTCCGAAATGACCTGCCGGGCATGTTGGAACCACCTCTCAGACGTGCCAGAAGCACGTGGCGGACAGTCTGGAATCACCTGTTGGGCATACGCAACCACCTCTGAGACGTACCAGAACTATGTGCCGTGCACGCCGGAACCACCTACCGGACAGACCGGAATCAACTTTTGGGCATGCCGGAACCACCAGTCAGATGTGCCAGAAACACGTGCCGGAGACGCCGGAAGCACCTGCCGAGCACGTCGCAACCACCTGCTCAACTCGCCTGAACCACCTGCCGGACACGCCAAAATCACCTGCCCGCTACACCAGCACCACTTCGGGGACAAGCCGGAATCACGTGAGGGGCATGCCGGCACAGCCTCTCAGACTGAACCTCGTGCCGGACACCACAGAACCACCTGCCGGACAGACCGGAACCCCCTGCCGGACTCGCCGGAACCAATGGCTCGACCCGCCGGAACGACCGCTGGACATGCAAAATCACCTGCCGGCTACGCCGGAAACACTTGGCGAACACTCCGGAATCACCTGCCGGGCATGCCGGAACCACCTCTCAGATATGCCAGAACCACGTGCCAATGACCCCGGAAGCACCTGCCGAGCACGCCGGAACCACCTGCTCGACTCGCCAGAACCACCTGCCGGACACGCAAAAATCACCTGCCGGCTACGCCACAACCAGTTGGGGAACATTTTGGAATCACCTGCCGGGCTTGCTGGAACCACCTGCCGGTCATGCCAAAATCACCTGCCAACTACGCCAGTACCGCTTGGCGGACACTGTGGAAACACCTGTCGGGCCGGCCGGAACCACATCTCAGACGTGCCAGAACCATGTGCATGAGATGCTGGAACCACACCCCGAACAGACGGAAAACACCTGCCAGACCCGTCTGAACAACCTGCCGAGCACGCCGGAGCCACCTGCTCGACTCGCCGGAACCACCTACCTGACATGCCAAAATCACCAGCCGGGTATGCCAGAACCACTTGGCGGACACTCCGGAATCATCTGCCGGACATGCCGGAACCAGCTCTCAGACACACCAGAACCACGTGCCGGACACGCCCGCAGCACCTACCGGACAGACCGGAACCACCTGCCGAGCACACCGGAGCCACCTGTTCGACTCGCTGGAACCACCTGCCGGACAGGCCAATATCAACTGCTGGCTATGCCAGAACCACCTGAGGGACGGTCCGGAATCACCTGCCAGTCATGGCGGAACCACCTCTCAGACGTACCAGAACCACCTGCCGGAGAAGCTGGAAACACGTCCTGGACAGTCTGGAACCACCTGCCGGCCAAGCCTGAACCACCTGCCAAGCACAACGGAACAACCTGCCAGACACGCCAAAATCACCTGCGTGTTATGCCAGAACCACTTGGAGGACTCTCTGGGATGACCTGCCGGGCATGCCGGAACCACCTCTCAGACGTGCCAGAACCATGTGGCGGACAGTCCGGAATCACCTGTTGGGCATGCGCAACCAGCTCTGAGACGTACCAGAACCACATGCCGTGCAGGCTGGAACCACCTACCGGACAGACCGGAATCACCTTTCGGGCATGCCGGAACCACCTGTCAGATGTGCCAGAAACACGTGCCGGAGACGCCGGAAGCACCTGCCAAGCACGTTGTAACCACCTGCTCAACTCGCCTGAACCAACTGCCAGACATGCCAAAATCACCTGCCGACTATGCCAGAACCACTTGTCGAACACTCCGGAATCACTTGCCGGGCATGCAGGAACCACCTCTCAGACATGCCAGAACCCCGTGCCAATGACCCCGGAAGCACCAGCCGAGCACGCCGGAACCACCTGCTCGACTCGCCAGAACCACCTGCCGGACACGCAAAAATCACCTGCCGGCTACGCCACAACCAGTTGGGGAACACTTCGGAAACACCTGCCGGGCTTGCTGGAACCACCTGCCGGTCATGGCAAAATCACCTGCCAACTACGCCAGTACCACTTGGCGGACACTGTGGAAACACCTATCGGGCCGGCCGCAACCACATCTCAGATGAGCCAGAACCATGTGCATGAGATGCTGGAACCACACCCCGAACAGACGGAAAACACCTGCCAGACCCGTCTGAACAACCTGCCGAGCACGCCGGAGCCACCTGCTCGACTCGCCGGAACCACCTACCTGACATGCCAAAATCACCAGCCGGGTATGCCAGAACCACTTGGCGGACACTCCGGAATCATCTGCCGGACATGCCGGAACCAGCTCTCAGACACACCAGAACCAAGTGCCAGAGACGCCGGAAGCACCTGCCGAGCATGCCGGAGCCACCTGCTCGACTCGCCAGAAACACCTGCCGGACACGCCAAAATCACCTACCGGGTATGCCAGAACCACCTGGCGGACACTACGGAATCATCTGCCGCGCATCCTGGAACCACCTCTCAGACGTGCCGGAAGCACGTGCCGGACACGCCGGAAACACCTACCGGACAGACCGGACGACCTGCCATGAACGCCGGAGCCACCTGTTCGACTCGCTGGAACCACTTGCCGGACAGGCCAATATCAACTGCTGGCTATGCCGGAACCACCTGGCGGCAGTCCGGGATCACCTGCCAGCAATTTCGGAACCACCTCTGAGACGTACCAGAACCACCTGCCGGAGAAGCTGGAAACACGTCCTGGACAGACTGGAACCACGTGACGGCCATGCCTGAACCACCTGCGGAGCACGGCAGAACCACCTGCCGGACACGCCAAAATCACCTGCGGGCTACGCCAGAACCACTTGGACGACTCTCCGAAATGACCTGCCGGGCATGTTGGAACCACCTCTCAGACGTGCCAGAAGCACGTGGCGGACAGTCCGGAATCACCTGTTGGGCATACGCAACCACCTCTGAGACGTACCAGAACCACGTGCCGAGCACGCTGGAACCACCTGCTCGACTCGCCAGAACCACCTGCCGGACACGCAAAAATCACCTGCCGGCTACGCCACAACCAGTTGGGGAACACTTCGGAATCACCTGCCGGGCTTGCTGGAACCACCTGCCGGTCATGCCAAAATCACCTGCCAACTACGCCAGTACCACTTGGCGGACACTGTGGAAACACCTGTCGGGCCGGCCGGAACCACATCTCAGACGTGCCAGAACCATGTGCATGAGATGCTGGAACCACACCCCGAACAGACGGAAAACACCTGCCAGACCCGTCTGAACAACCTGCCGAGCACGCCGGAGCCACCTGCTCGACTCGCCGGAACCACCTACCTGACATGCCAAAATCACCAGCCGGGTATGCCAGAACCACTTGGCGGACACTCCGGAATCATCTGCCGGACATGCCGGAACCAGCTCTCAGACACACCAGAACTACGTGCCGGAGACGCCGGAAGCACCTACCGGAAAGACCGGAACCACCTGCCGAGCATGCCGGAGCCACCTGCTCGACTCGCCAGAAACACCTGCCGGACACGCCAAAATCACCTGCCGGGTATGCCAGAACCACCTGGGGGACAGTCCGGGATCACCTGCCAGCCATGGCGGAACCACCTCTCAGACGCACCAGAACCACCTGCCGGAGAAGCTGGAAACACGTCCTGGACAGACTGGAACCACGTGACGGCCATGCCTGAACCACCTGCCGAGCACGGCGGAACCACCTGCCGGACACGCCAAAATCACCTGCGGGCTACGCCAGAACCACTTGGACGACTCTCCGAAATGACCTGCCGGGCATGTTGGAACCACCTCTCAGACGTGCCAGAAGCACGTGGCGGACAGTCCGGAATCACCTGTTGGGCATACGCAACCACCTCTGAGACGTACCAGAACCACGTGCCGTGCACGCCGGAACCACCTACCGGACAGACCGGAATCAACTTTTGGGCATGCCGGAACCACCAGTCAGATGTGCCAGAAACACGTGCCGGAGACGCCGGAAGCACCTGCTGAGCACGTCGCAACCACCTGCTCAACTCGCCTGAACCACCTGCCGGACACGCCAAAATCACCTGCCCGCTACACCAGCACCACTTCGGGGACAAGCCGGAATCACGTGAGGGGCATGCCGGCACAGCCTCTCAGACTGAACCTCGTGCCACACACCACAGAACCACCTGCCGGACAGACCGGAACCACCTGCCGGACACGCCGGAACCACCGGCTCGACCCGCCGGAACGACCGCTGGACATGCAAAATCACCTGCCGGCTATGCCGGAAACACTTGGCGAACACTCCGGAATCACCTGCCGGGCATGCCGGAACCACCTCTCAGATATGCCAGAACCACGTGTCAATGACCCCGGAAGCACCTGCCGAGCACGCCGGAACCACCTGCTCGACTCGCCAGAACCACCTGTCGGACACGCAAAAATCACCTGCCGGCTACGCCACAACCAGTTGGTGAACACTTCGGAATCACCTGCCGGGCTTGCTGGAACCACCTGCTGGTCATGCCAAAATCACCGGCCAACTACGCCAGTACCACTTGGTGGAAACTGTGGAAACACCTGTCGGGCCGGCCGGAGCCACATCTCAGACGTGCCAGAACCATGTGCATGAGATGCTGGCACCACACCCCGAACAGACGGAAAACACCTGCCAGACCCGTCTGAACAACCTGCCGAGCACGCCGGAGCCACCTGCTCGACTCGCCAGAAACACCTGCCGGACACGCCAAAATCACCTGCCGGGTACGCCAGAACCACCTGGCGGACACTCCGAAATCACCTGTCGCGCATGCCAGAACCACCTCTCAGACGTGCCGGAAGCACGTGCCGGACACGCCGGAAACACCTACCGGACAGACCGGAACCACCTGCCGAGCACGCCGGAGCCACCTGTTCGACTCGCTGGAACCACCTGCCGGACAGGCCAATATCAACTGCTGGCTATGCCAGAACCACCTGGGTGACGGTCCGGAATCACCTGCCAGCCATGGCGGAACCACCTCTCAGACGTACCAGAACCACCTGCCGGAGAAGCTGGAAACACGTCCTGGACAGACTGGAACCACGTGACGGCCATGCCTGAACCACCTTCCGAGCACTGCGGAACCCCCTGCCGGACACGCCAAAATCACCTGCGGGCTACGCCAGAACCACTTGGACGACTCTCCGAAATGACCTGCAGGGCATGTTGCAACCACCTCTCAGACGTGCCAGAAGCACATGCTGGACAAGCTGGAAACGCGTCCTGGACAGTCTGGAACCACCTGCCGGCCAAGCCTGAACCACCTGCCAAGCACAACGGAACAACCTGCCAGACACGCCAAAATCACCTGCGTGTTATGCCAGAACCACTTGGAGGACTCTCTGGGATGACCTGCCGGGCATGCCGGAACCACCTCTCAGACGTGCCAGAACCATGTGGCGGACAGTCCGGAATCACCTGTTGGGCATGCGCAACCACCTCTGAGACGTACCAGAACCACATGCCGTGCAGGCTGGAACCACCTACCGGACAGACGGGAATCAACTTTCGGGCATGCCGGAACCACCTGTCAGATGTGCCAGAAACACGTGCCGGAGACGCCGGAAGCACCTGCCAAGCACGTTGGAACCACCTGCTCACTCGCCTGAACCAACTGCCGGACATGCCAAAATCACCTGCCGACTATGCCAGAACCACTTGGCGAACACTCCGGAATCACTTGCCGGGCATGCAGGAACCACCTCTCAGACATGCCAGAACCCCGTGCCAATGACCCCGGAAGCACCAGCCGAGCACGCCGGAACCACCTGCTCGACTCGCCAGAACCACCTGCCGATCACGCAAAAATCACCTGCCGGCTACGCCACAACCAGTTAGTGAACACTTTGGAATCACCTGCCAGGCTTGCTGGAACCACCTGCCGGTCATGCCAAAATCACCTGACAAGTACGCCAGAACCGCTTGGCGGACACTGCGGAAACACCTGTCGGGCCGGCCGGAACCACATCTCAGACGTGCCAGAAACGTGTTCATGAGATGCTGGAACCACACCCCGAACACACGGATACCACCTGCCAGAACCGCCTGAACCACCTGCTGAGCACGCCGGAACCACCTGCTCGACTCACCGGTACCAGCTCCCTGACACGCCAAAATCACCTGCTGGGTATGCCAGAACCACTTGGCGGACACTGTGGAATCATCTGCCGGACATGCCGGAACCAGCTCTCAGACACACCAGAATCAAGTGCCGGAGACGCCGGAAGCACCTGCCGAGCATGCCGGAGCCACCTGCTCGACTCGCCAGAAACACCTGCCGGACACGCCAAAATCACCTGCCGGCTATGCCAGAACCACCTGGCGGACACTACGGAATCACCTGCCCCGCATGCCGGAACCACCTCTCAGACGTGCCGGAAGCACGTGCCAGACACGCCGGAAACACCTACCGGACAGACCGGAATCACCTGCCAAGAACGCCGGAACCACCTGTTCGACTCGCTGGAACCACCTGCCGGACAGGCCAATATCAACTGCTGGCTATGCCAGAACCACCTGGGGGACAGTCCGGGATCACCTGCCAGCCATGGCGGAACCACCTCTCAGACGTACCAGAACCCCCTGCCGGAGAAGCTGGAAACACGTCCTGGACAGTCTGGAACCACCTGCCGGCCAAGCCTGAACCACCTGCCAAGCACAACGGAACAACCTGCCAGACACGCCCAAATCACCTGCGTGTTAGGCCAGAACCACTTGGAGGACTCTCTGGGATGACCTGCCGGGCATGCCGGAACCACCTCTCAGACGTGCCAGAACCATGTGGCGGACAGTCCGGAATCACCTGTTTGGCATGCGCAACTACCTCTGAGACGTACCAGAACCACGTGCCGTGCACGCCGGAACCACCTACCCGACAGACCGGAATCACCTTTCGGGCATGCCGGAACCACCTCTCAGATGTGCCAGAAACACGTGCCGGAGACGCCGGAAGCACCTGCCGAGCACGTCGCAACCACCTGCTCAACTCGCCTGAACCACCTGCCGGACACGCCAAAATCACCTGCCCGCTACACCAGCACCACTTCGCGGACAAGCCGGAATCACGTGAGGGGCATGCCGGCACAGCCTCTCAGACTGAGCCTCGTGCCGGACACCACAGAACCACCTGCCGGACAGACCGGAACCACCTGCCGGACACGCCGGAACCACCGGCTCGACCCGCCGGAACGACCGCTGGACATGCAAAATCACCTGCCGGCTACGCCGGAAACACTTGGCGAACACTCCGGAATCACCTGCCGGGCATGCCGGAACCACCTCTCAGATATGCCAGAACCACGTGCCAATGACCCCGGAAGCACCTACCGAGCACGCCGGAACCACCTGCTCGACTCGCCAGAACCACCTGCCGGACACGCAAAAATCACCTGCCGGCGACGCCACAACCAGTTGGGGAACACTTCGGAATCACCTGCCGGGCTTGCTGGAACCACCTGCCGGTCATGCCAAAATCACCTGACAACTACGCCAGTACCACTTGGCGGACGCTGTGAAAACACCTGTCGGGCCGGCCGGAAGCACATCTCAGACGTGCCAGAACCATGTGCATGAGATGCTGGAACCACACCCCGAACAGACGGAAAACACCTGCCAGACCCGTCTGAACAACCTGCCGAGCACGCCGGAGCCACCTGCTCGACTCGCCGGAACCACCTACCTGACATGCCAAAATCACCAGCCGGGTATGCCAGAACCACTTGGCGGACACTCCGGAATCATCTGCCGGACATGCCGGAACCAGCTCTCAGACACACCAGAACCACGTGCCGGAGACGCCGGAAGCACCTGCCGAGCATGCCGGAGCCACCTGCTCGACTCGCCAGAAACACCTGCCGGACACGCCAAAATCACCTGCCGGGTACGCCAGAACCACCTGGCGGACACTCCGAAATCACCTGTCGCGCATGCCGGAACCACCTCTCAGACGTGCCGGAAGCACGTGCCGGACACGCCGCAATCACCTACCGGACAGACCGGAACCACCTGCCGAGCACGCCGGAGCCACCTGTTCGACTCGCTGGAACCACCTGCCGGACAGGCCAATATCAACTGCTGGCTATGCCAGAACCACCTGGGGGACGGTCCGGAATCACCTGCCAGCCATGGCGGAACCACCTCTCAGACGTACCAGAACCACCTGCCGGACAAGCTGGAAACACGTCCTGGACAGTCTGGAACCACCTGCCGGCCAAGCCTGAACCACCTGCCAAGCACAACGGAACAACCTGCCAGACACGCCAAAATCACCTGCGTGTTAGGCCAGAACCACTTGGAGGACTCTCTGGGATGACCTGCCGGGCATGCCGGAACCACCTCTCAGACGTGCCAGAACCATGTGGCGGACAGTCCGGAATCACCTGTTGGGCATGGGCAACCACCTCTGAGACGTACCAGAACCACATGCCGTGCAGGCTGGAACCACCTACCGGACAGACGGGAATCGCCTTTCGGGCATGCCGGAACCACCTGTCAGATGTGCCAGAAACACGTGCCGGAGATGCCGGAAGCACCTGCCAAGCACGTTGGAACCACCTGCTCAACTCGCCTGAACCACCTGCCGGACATGCCAAAATCACCTGCCGACTATGCCAGAACCACTTGGCGAACACTCCGGAATCACTTGCCGGGCATGCAGGAACCACCTCTCAGACATGCCAGAACCCCGTGCCAATGACCCCGGAAGCACCAGCCGAGCACGCCGGAACCACCTGCTCGACTCGCCAGAACCACCTGCCGATCACGCAAAAATTACCTGCCTGCTATGCCACAACCAGTTGGTGAACACTTTGGAATCACCTGCCAGGCTTGCTGGAACCACCGGCCGGTCATGCCAAAATCACCTGCCAACTACGTCAGAACCGCTTGGCGCTCACTGCGGAAACACCTGTCAGGCCGGCTGGAACCACATCTCTGACGTGCCAGAAACGTGTTCATGAGATTCTGGAACCACACCACGAACAGACGGATACCACCTGCCAGAACCGCCTGAACCACCTGCTGAGCACGCCGGAACCACCTGATCGACTCACTGGTTCCACCTCCCTGACACGCCAAAATCACCTGCTGGGTATGCCAGAACCACTTGGCGGACACTCCGGAATCATCTGCCGGACATGCCGGAACCAGCTCTCAGACACACCAGAACCACGTGCCGGAGACGCCAGAAGCACCTGCCGAGCATGCCGGAGCCACCTGCTCGACTCGCCAGAAACACCTGCCGGACACGCCAAAATCACCTACCGGGTATGCCAGAACCACCTGGCGGACACTACGGAATCACCTGCCGCGCAGGCCGGAACCACCTCTCACACGTGCCGGAAGCACGTGCCAGACACGCCGGAAACACCTACCGGACAGACCGGAACCACCTGCCAAGAACGCCAGAGCCACCTGTTCGACTCGCTGGAACCACCTGCCGGACAGGCCAATATCAACTGCTGGCTATGCCAGAACCACCTGGGTGACGGTCCGGAATCACCTGCCAGCCATGGCGGAACCACCTCTCAGACGTACCAGAACCACCTGCCGGAGAAGCTGGAAACACGTCCTGGACAGACTGGAACCACGTGACGGCCATGCCTGAACCACCTTCCGAGCACTGCGGAACCCCCTGCCGGACACGCCAAAATCACCTGCGGGCTACGCCAGAACCACTTGGACGACTCTCCGAAATGACCTGCAGGGCATGTTGCAACCACCTCTCAGACGTGCCAGAAGCACATGCTGGACAAGCTGGAAACGCGTCCTGGACAGTCTGGAACCACCTGCCGGCCAAGCCTGAACCACCTGCCAAGCACAACGGAACAACCTGCCAGACACGCCAAAATCACCTGCGTGTTATGCCAGAACCACTTGGAGGACTCTCTGGGATGACCTGCCGGGCATGCCGGAACCACCTCTCAGACGTGCCAGAACCATGTGGCGGACAGTCCGGAATCACCTGTTGGGCATGCGCAACCACCTCTGAGACGTACCAGAACCACATGCCGTGCAGGCTGGAACCACCTACCGGACAGACGGGAATCAACTTTCGGGCATGCCGGAACCACCTGTCAGATGTGCCAGAAACACGTGCCGGAGACGCCGGAAGCACCTGCCAAGCACGTTGGAACCACCTGCTCACTCGCCTGAACCAACTGCCGGACATGCCAAAATCACCTGCCGACTATGCCAGAACCACTTGGCGAACACTCCGGAATCACTTGCCGGGCATGCAGGAACCACCTCTCAGACATGCCAGAACCCCGTGCCAATGACCCCGGAAGCACCAGCCGAGCACGCCGGAACCACCTGCTCGACTCGCCAGAACCACCTGCCGATCACGCAAAAATCACCTGCCGGCTACGCCACAACCAGTTAGTGAACACTTTGGAATCACCTGCCAGGCTTGCTGGAACCACCTGCCGGTCATGCCAAAATCACCTGACAAGTACGCCAGAACCGCTTGGCGGACACTGCGGAAACACCTGTCGGGCCGGCCGGAACCACATCTCAGACGTGCCAGAAACGTGTTCATGAGATGCTGGAACCACACCCCGAACAGACGGATACCACCTGCCAGAACCGCCTGAACCACCTGCTGAGCACGCCGGAACCACCTGCTCGACTCACCGGTACCAGCTCCCTGACACGCCAAAATCACCTGCTGGGTATGCCAGAACCACTTGGCGGACACTGTGGAATCATCTGCCGGACATGCCGGAACCAGCTCTCAGACACACCAGAATCAAGTGCCGGAGACGCCGGAAGCACCTGCCGAGCATGCCGGAGCCACCTGCTCGACTCGCCAGAAACACCTGCCGGACACGCCAAAATCACCTGCCGGCTATGCCAGAACCACCTGGCGGACACTACGGAATCACCTGCCCCGCATGCCGGAACCACCTCTCAGACGTGCCGGAAGCACGTGCCAGACACGCCGGAAACACCTACCGGACAGACCGGAATCACCTGCCAAGAACGCCGGAACCACCTGTTCGACTCGCTGGAACCACCTGCCGGACAGGCCAATATCAACTGCTGGCTATGCCAGAACCACCTGGGGGACAGTCCGGGATCACCTGCCAGCCATGGCGGAACCACCTCTCAGACGTACCAGAACCCCCTGCCGGAGAAGCTGGAAACACGTCCTGGACAGTCTGGAACCACCTGCCGGCCAAGCCTGAACCACCTGCCAAGCACAACGGAACAACCTGCCAGACACGCCAAAATCACCTGCGTGTTAGGCCAGAACCACTTGGAGGACTCTCTGGGATGACCTGCCGGGCATGCCGGAACCACCTCTCAGACGTGCCAGAACCATGTGGCGGACAGTCCGGAATCACCTGTTTGGCATGCGCAACTACCTCTGAGACGTACCAGAACCACGTGCCGTGCACGCCGGAACCACCTACCCGACAGACCGGAATCACCTTTCGGGCATGCCGGAACCACCTCTCAGATGTGCCAGAAACACGTGCCGGAGACGCCGGAAGCACCTGCCGAGCACGTCGCAACCACCTGCTCAACTCGCCTGAACCACCTGCCGGACACGCCAAAATCACCTGCCCGCTACACCAGCACCACTTCGCGGACAAGCCGGAATCACGTGAGGGGCATGCCGGCACAGCCTCTCAGACTGAGCCTCGTGCCGGACACCACAGAACCACCTGCCGGACAGACCGGAACCACCTGCCGGACACGCCGGAACCACCGGCTCGACCCGCCGGAACGACCGCTGGACATGCAAAATCACCTGCCGGCTACGCCGGAAACACTTGGCGAACACTCCGGAATCACCTGCCGGGCATGCCGGAACCACCTCTCAGATATGCCAGAACCACGTGCCAATGACCCCGGAAGCACCTACCGAGCACGCCGGAACCACCTGCTCGACTCGCCAGAACCACCTGCCGGACACGCAAAAATCACCTGCCGGCGACGCCACAACCAGTTGGGGAACACTTCGGAATCACCTGCCGGGCTTGCTGGAACCACCTGCCGGTCATGCCAAAATCACCTGACAACTACGCCAGTACCACTTGGCGGACGCTGTGAAAACACCTGTCGGGCCGGCCGGAAGCACATCTCAGACGTGCCAGAACCATGTGCATGAGATGCTGGAACCACACCCCGAACAGACGGAAAACACCTGCCAGACCCGTCTGAACAACCTGCCGAGCACGCCGGAGCCACCTGCTCGACTCGCCGGAACCACCTACCTGACATGCCAAAATCACCAGCCGGGTATGCCAGAACCACTTGGCGGACACTCCGGAATCATCTGCCGGACATGCCGGAACCAGCTCTCAGACACACCAGAACCACGTGCCGGAGACGCCGGAAGCACCTGCCGAGCATGCCGGAGCCACCTGCTCGACTCGCCAGAAACACCTGCCGGACACGCCAAAATCACCTGCCGGGTACGCCAGAACCACCTGGCGGACACTCCGAAATCACCTGCCGCGCATGCCGGAACCACCTCTCAGACGTGCCGGAAGCACGTGCCGGACACGCCGGAATCACCTACCGGACAGACCGGAACCACCTGCCGAGCACGCCGGAGCCACCTGTTCGACTCGCTGGAACCACCTGCCGGACAGGCCAATATCAACTGCTGGCTATGCCAGAACCACCTGGGGGACGGTCCGGAATCACCTGCCAGCCATGGCGGAACCACCTCTCAGACGTACCAGAACCACCTGCCGGACAAGCTGGAAACACGTCCTGGACAGTCTGGAACCACCTGCCGGCCAAGCCTGAACCACCTGCCAAGCACAACGGAACAACCTGCCAGACACGCCAAAATCACCTGCGTGTTAGGCCAGAACCACTTGGAGGACTCTCTGGGATGACCTGCCGGGCATGCCGGAACCACCTCTCAGACGTGCCAGAACCATGTGGCGGACAGTCCGGAATCACCTGTTGGGCATGGGCAACCACCTCTGAGACGTACCAGAACCACATGCCGTGCAGGCTGGAACCACCTACCGGACAGACGGGAATCGCCTTTCGGGCATGCCGGAACCACCTGTCAGATGTGCCAGAAACACGTGCCGGAGATGCCGGAAGCACCTGCCAAGCACGTTGGAACCACCTGCTCAACTCGCCTGAACCACCTGCCGGACATGCCAAAATCACCTGCCGACTATGCCAGAACCACTTGGCGAACACTCCGGAATCACTTGCCGGGCATGCAGGAACCACCTCTCAGACATGCCAGAACCCCGTGCCAATGACCCCGGAAGCACCAGCCGAGCACGCCGGAACCACCTGCTCGACTCGCCAGAACCACCTGCCGATCACGCAAAAATTACCTGCCTGCTATGCCACAACCAGTTGGTGAACACTTTGGAATCACCTGCCAGGCTTGCTGGAACCACCTGCCAGTCATGCCAAAGTCACCTGCCAACTACGCCAGAACCGCTTGGCGGACACTGCGGAAACACCTGTCAGGCCGGCTGGAACCACATCTCTGACGTGCCAGAAACGTGTTCATGAGATTCTGGAACCACACCACGAACAGACGGATACCACCTGCCAGAACCGCCTGAACCACCTGCTGAGCACGCCGGAACCACCTGATCGACTCACTGGTTCCACCTCCCTGACACGCCAAAATCACCTGCTGGGTATGCCAGAACCACTTGGCGGACACTCCGGAATCATCTGCCGGACATGCCGGAACCAGCTCTCAGACACACCAGAACCACGTGCCGGAGACGCCAGAAGCACCTGCCGAGCATGCCGGAGCCACCTGCTCGACTCGCCAGAAACACCTGCCGGACACGCCAAAATCACCTACCGGGTATGCCAGAACCACCTGGCGGACACTACGGAATCACCTGCCGCGCAGGCCGGAACCACCTCTCACACGTGCCGGAAGCACGTGCCAGACACGCCGGAAACACCTACCGGACAGACCGGAACCACCTGCCAAGAACGCCAGAGCCACCTGTTCGACTCGCTGGAACCACCTGCCGGACAGGCCAATATCAACTGCTGGCTATGCCAGAACCACCTGGGGGACGGTCCGGGATCACCTGCCAGCCATGGCGGAACCACCTCTCAGACGTACCAGAACCACCTGCCGGAGAAGCTGGAAACACGTCCTGGACAGACTGGAACCACGTGACGGCCATGCCTGAACCACCTGCCGAGCACGGCGGAACCCCCTGCCGGACACGCCAAAATCACCTGCGGGCTACGCCAGAACCACTTGGACGACTCTCCGAAATGACCTGCCGGGCATGTTGGAACCACCTCTCAGACGTGCCAGAAGCACGTGGCGGACAGTCCGGAATCACCTGTTGGGCATACGCAACCACCTCTGAGACGTACCAGAACCACGTGCCGTGCACGCCGGAACCACCTACCGGACAGACCGGAATCAAGTTTTGGGCATGCCGGAACCACCAGTCAGATGTGCCAGAAACACGTGCCGGAGACGCCGGAAGCACCTGCCGAGCACGTCGCAACCACCTGCTCAACTCGCCTGAACCACCTGCCGGACACGCCAAAATCACCTGCCCGCTACACCAGCACCACTTCGGGGACAAGCCGGAATCACGTGAGGGGCATGCCGGCACAGCCTCTCAGACTGAACCTCGTGCCACACACCACAGAACCACCTGCCGGACAGACCGGAACCACCTGCCGGACACGCCGGAACCACCGGCTCGACCCGCCGGAACGACCGCTGGACATGCAAAATCACCTGCCGGCTATGCCGGAAACACTTGGCGAACACTCCGGAATCACCTGCCGGGCATGCCGGAACCACCTCTCAGATATGCCAGAACCACGTGCCAATGACCCCGGAAGCACCTACCGAGCACGCCGGAACCACCTGCTCGACTCGCCAGAACCACCTGCCGGACACGCAAAAATTACCTGCCGGCTACGCCACAACCAGTTGGGGAACACTTCGGAATCACCTGCCGGGCTTGCTGGAACCACCTGCCGGTCATGCCAAAATCACCTGCCAACTACGCCAGTACCACTTGGCGGACGCTGTGAAAACACCTGTCGGGCCGGCCGGAACCACATCTCAGACGTGCCAGAACCATGTGCATGAGATGCTGGAACCACACCCCGAACAGACGGAAAACACCTGCCAGACCCGTCTGAACAACCTGCCGAGCACGCCGGAGCCACCTGCTCGACTCGCTGGAACCACCTGCCGGACATACCAATATCAACTGCTGGCTATGCCAGAACCACCTGGGGGACGGTCCGGAATCACCTGCCAGCCATGGCGGAACCACCTCTCAGACGTACCAGAACCACCTGCCGGACAAGCTGGAAACACGTCCTGGACAGTCTGGAACCACCTGCCGGCCAAGCCTGAACCACCTGCCAAGCACAACGGAACAACCTGCCAGACACGCCAAAATCACCTGCGTGTTATGCCAGAACCACTTGGAGGACTCTCTGGGATGACCTGCCGGGCATGCCGGAACCACCTCTCAGACGTGCCAGAACCATGTGGCGGACAGTCCGGAATCACCTGTTGGGCATGCGCAACCACCTCTGAGACGTACCAGAACCACATGCCGTGCAGGCTGGAACCACCTACCGGACAGACGGGAATCACCTTTCGGGCATGCCGGAACCACCTGTCAGATGTGCCAGAAACACGTGCCGGAGACGCCGGAAGCACCTGCCAAGCACGTTGGAACCACCTGCTCAACTCGCCTGAACCACCTGCCGGACATGCCAAAATCACCTGCCGACTATGCCAGAACCACTTGGCGAACACTCCGGAATCACTTGCCGGGCATGCAGGAACCACCTCTCAGACATGCCAGAACCCCGTGCCAATGACCCCGGAAGCACCAGCCGAGCACGCCGGAACCACCTGCTCGACTCGCCAGAACCACCTGCCGATCACGCAAAAATCACCTGCCGGCTACGCCACAACCAGTTGGTGAACACTTTGGAATCACCTGCCAGGCTTGCTGGAACCACCTGCCAGTCATGAAAAAGTCACCTGCCAACTACGCCAGAACCGCTTGGCGGAAACTGCAGAAACACCTGTCGGGCCGGCCGGAACCATATCTCAGACGTGCCAGAAACGTGTTCATGAGATGTCTGAACCACACCCCGAACAGACGGATACCACCTGCCAGAACCGCCTGAACCACCTGCTGAGCACGCCGGAACCACCTGCTCGACTCACCGGTACCACCTCCCTGACACGCCAAAATCACCTGCTGGGTATGCCAGAACCACTTGGCGGACACTCCGGAATCATCTGCCGGACATTCCGGAACCAGCTCTCAGACACACCAGAACCAAGTGCCGGAGACGCCGGAAGCACCTGCCGAGCATGCCGGAGCCACCTGCTCGACTCGCCAGAAACACCTGCCGGACACGCCAAAATCACCTGCCGGGTATGCCAGAACCACCTGGCGGACACTACGGAATCACCTGCCGCGCATGCCGGAACCACCTCTCAGACGTGCCGGAAGCACGTGCCAGACACGCCGGAAACACCTACCGGACAGACCGGAACCACCTGCCAAGAACGCCGGAGCCACCTGTTCGACTCGCTGGAACCACCTGCCGGACAGGCCAATATCAACTGCTGGCTATGCCAGAACCACCTGGGGGACAGTCCGGGATCACCTGACAGCCATGGCGGAACCACCTCTCAGACGCACCAGAACCACCTGCCGGAGAAGCTGGAAACACGTCCTGGACAGACTGGAACCACGTGACGGCCATGCCTGAACCACCTGCCGAGCACGGCGGAACCACCTGCCCGACACGCCAAAATCACCTGCGGGCTACGCCAGAACCACTTGGACGACTCTCCGAAATGACCTGCCGGGCATCTTGGAACCACCTCTCAGACGTGCCAGAAGCACGTGGCGGACAGTCCGGAATCACCTGTTGGGCATACGCAACCACCTCTGAGACGTACCAGAACCACGTGCCGTGCACGCCGGAACCACCTACCGGACAGACCGGAATCAACTTTTGGGCATGCCGGAACCACCAGTCAGATGTGCCAGAAACACGTGCCGGAGACGCCGGAAGCACCTGCCCAGCACGTCGCAACCACCTGCTCAACTCGCCTGAACCACCTGCCGGACACGCCAAAATCACCTGCCCGCTACACCAGCACCACTTCGGGGACAAGCCAGAATCACGTGAGGGGCATGCCGGCACAGCCTCTCAGACTGAACCTCGTGCCGCACACCACAGAACCACCTGCCGGACAGACCGGAACCACCTGCCGGACACGCCGGAACCACCGGCTCGACCCGCCGGAACGACCGCTGGACATGCAAAATCACCTGCCGGCTACGCCGGAAACACTTGGCGAACACTCCGGAATCACCTGCCGGGCATGCCGGAACCACCTCTCAGATATGCCAGAACCACGTGCCAATGACCCCGGAAGCACCTGCCGAGCACGCCGGAACCACCTGCTCGACTCGCCAGAACCACCTGCCGGACACGCAAAAATCACCTGCCGGCTACGCCACAACCAGTTGGGGAACACTTCGGAATCACCTGCCGGGCTTGCTGGAACCACCTGCCGGTCATGCCAAAATCACCTGCCAACTACGCCAGTACCACTTGGCGGACACTGTGGAAACACCTGTCGGGCCGGCCGGAACCACATCTCAGACGTGCCAGAACCATGTGCATGAGATGCTGGAACCACACCCCGAACAGACGGAAAACACCTGCCAGACCCGTCTGAACAACCTGCCGAGCACGCCGGAGCCACCTGCTCGACTCGCCGGAACCACCTACCTGACATGCCAAAATCACCAGCCGGGTATGCCAGAACCACTTGGCGGACACTCCGGAATGATCTGCCGGACATGCTGGAACCAGCTCTCAGACACACCAGAACCACGTGCCGGAGACGCCGGAAGCACCTGCCGAGCATGCCGGAGCCACCTGCTCGACTCGCCAGAAACACCTGCCGGACACGCCAAAATCACCTGCCGGGTACGCCAGAACCACCTGGCGGACACTCCGAAATCACCTGTCGCGCATGCCGGAACCACCTCTCAGACGTGCCGGAAGCACGTGCCGGACACGCCGGAATCACCTACCGGACAGACCGGAACCACCTGCCGAGCACGCCGGAGCCACCTGTTCGACTCGCTGGAACCACCTGCCGGACAGGCCAATATCAACTGCTGGCTATGCCAGAACCACCTGGGGGACGGTCCGGAATCACCTGCCAGCCATGGCGGAACCACCTCTCAGACGTACCAGAACCACCTGCCGGACAAGCTGGAAACACGTCCTGGACAGTCTGGAACCACCTGCCGGCCAAGCCTGAACCACCTGCCAAGCACAACGGAACAACCTGCCAGGCACGCCAAAATCACCTGCGTGTTATGCCAGAACCACTTGGAGGACTCTCTGGGATGACCTGCCGGGCATGCCGGAACCACCTCTCAGACGTGCCAGAACCATGTGGCGGACAGTCCGGAATCACCTGTTGGGCATGCGCAACCACCTCTGAGACATACCGGAACCACATGCCGTGCAGGCTGGAACCACCTACCGGACAGACGGGAATCACCTTTCGGGCATGCCGGAACCAACTGTCAGATGTGCCAGAAACACGTGCCGGAGACGCCGGAAGCACCTGCCAAGCACGTTGGAACCACCTGCTCAACTTGCCTGAACCACCTGCCCGACATGCCAAAATCACCTGCCGACTATGCCAGAACCACCTGGCGAACACTCCGGAATCACTTGCCGGGCATGCAGGAACCACCTCTCAGACATGCCAGAACCCCGTGCCAATGACCCCGGAAGCACCAGCCGAGCACGCCGGAACCACCTGCTCGACTCGCCAGTACCACCTGCCGATCACGCAAAAATCACCTGCCAGCTACGCCACAACCAGTTGGTGAACACTTTGGAATCACCTGCCAGGCTTGCTGGAACCACCTGCCAGTCATGAAAAAGTCACCTGCCAACTACGCCAGAACCGCTTGGCGGAAACTGCAGAAACACCTGTCGGGCCGGCCGGAACCATATCTCAGACGTGCCAGAAACGTGTTCATGAGATGTCTGAACCACACCCCGAACAGACGGATACCACCTGCCAGAACCGCCTGAACCACCTGCTGAGCACGCCGGAACCACCTGCTCGACTCACCGGTACCACCTCCCTGACACGCCAAAATCACCTGCTGGGTATGCCAGAACCACTTGGCGGACACTCCGGAATCATCTGCCGGACATTCCGGAACCAGCTCTCAGACACACCAGAACCAAGTGCCGGAGACGCCGGAAGCACCTGCCGAGCATGCCGGAGCCACCTGCTCGACTCGCCAGAAACACCTGCCGGACACGCCAAAATCACCTGCCGGGTATGCCAGAACCACCTGGCGGACACTACGGAATCACCTGCCGCGCATGCCGGAACCACCTCTCAGACGTGCCGGAAGCACGTGCCAGACACGCCGGAAACACCTACCGGACAGACCGGAACCACCTGCCAAGAACGCCGGAGCCACCTGTTCGACTCGCTGGAACCACCTGCCGGACAGGCCAATATCAACTGCTGGCTATGCCAGAACCACCTGGGGGACAGTCCGGGATCACCTGCCAGCCATGGCGGAACCACCTCTCAGACGCACCAGAACCACCTGCCGGAGAAGCTGGAAACACGTCCTGGACAGACTGGAACCACGTGACGGCCATGCCTGAACCACCTGCCGAGCACGGCGGAACCACCTGCCCGACACGCCAAAATCACCTGCGGGCTACGCCAGAACCACTTGGACGACTCTCCGAAATGACCTGCCGGGCATCTTGGAACCACCTCTCAGACGTGCCAGAAGCACGTGGCGGACAGTCCGGAATCACCTGTTGGGCATACGCAACCACCTCTGAGACGTACCAGAACCACGTGCCGTGCACGCCGGAACCACCTACCGGACAGACCGGAATCAACTTTTGGGCATGCCGGAACCACCAGTCAGATGTGCCAGAAACACGTGCCGGAGACGCCGGAAGCACCTGCCCAGCACGTCGCAACCACCTGCTCAACTCGCCTGAACCACCTGCCGGACACGCCAAAATCACCTGCCCGCTACACCAGCACCACTTCGGGGACAAGCCAGAATCACGTGAGGGGCATGCCGGCACAGCCTCTCAGACTGAACCTCGTGCCGCACACCACAGAACCACCTGCCGGACAGACCGGAACCACCTGCCGGACACGCCGGAACCACCGGCTCGACCCGCCGGAACGACCGCTGGACATGCAAAATCACCTGCCTGCTACGCCGGAAACACTTGGCGAACACTCCGGAATCACCTGCCGGGCATGCCGGAACCACCTCTCAGATATGCCAGAACCACGTGCCAATGACCCCGGAAGCACCTGCCGAGCACGCCGGAACCACCTGCTCGACTCGCCAGAACCACCTGCCGGACACGCAAAAATCACCTGCCGGCTACGCCACAACCAGTTGGGGAACACTTCGGAATCACCTGCCGGGCTTGCTGGAACCACCTGCCGGTCATGCCAAAATCACCTGCCAACTACGCCAGTACCACTTGGCGGACACTGTGGAAACACCTGTCGGGCCGGCCGGAACCACATCTCAGACGTGCCAGAACCATGTGCATGAGATGCTGGAACCACACCCCGAACAGACGGAAAACACCTGCCAGACCCGTCTGAACAACCTGCCGAGCACGCCGGAGCCACCTGCTCGACTCGCCGGAACCACCTACCTGACATGCCAAAATCACCAGCCGGGTATGCCAGAACCACTTGGCGGACACTCCGGAATGATCTGCCGGACATGCTGGAACCAGCTCTCAGACACACCAGAACCACGTGCCGGAGACGCCGGAAGCACCTGCCGAGCATGCCGGAGCCACCTGCTCGACTCGCCAGAAACACCTGCCGGACACGCCAAAATCACCTGCCGGGTACGCCAGAACCACCTGGCGGACACTCCGAAATCACCTGTCGCGCATGCCGGAACCACCTCTCAGACGTGCCGGAAGCACGTGCCGGACACGCCGGAATCACCTACCGGACAGACCGGAACCACCTGCCGAGCACGCCGGAGCCACCTGTTCGACTCGCTGGAACCACCTGCCGGACAGGCCAATATCAACTGCTGGCTATGCCAGAACCACCTGGGGGACGGTCCGGAATCACCTGCCAGCCATGGCGGAACCACCTCTCAGACGTACCAGAACCACCTGCCGGACAAGCTGGAAACACGTCCTGGACAGTCTGGAACCACCTGCCGGCCAAGCCTGAACCACCTGCCAAGCACAACGGAACAACCTGCCAGGCACGCCAAAATCACCTGCGTGTTATGCCAGAACCACTTGGAGGACTCTCTGGGATGACCTGCCGGGCATGCCGGAACCACCTCTCAGACGTGCCAGAACCATGTGGCGGACAGTCCGGAATCACCTGTTGGGCATGCGCAACCACCTCTGAGACATACCGGAACCACATGCCGTGCAGGCTGGAACCACCTACCGGACAGACGGGAATCACCTTTCGGGCATGCCGGAACCACCTGTCAGATGTGCCAGAAACACGTGCCGGAGACGCCGGAAGCACCTGCCAAGCACGTTGGAACCACCTGCTCAACTTGCCTGAACCACCTGCCCGACATGCCAAAATCACCTGCCGACTATGCCAGAACCACCTGGCGAACACTCCGGAATCACTTGCCGGGCATGCAGGAACCACCTCTCAGACATGCCAGAACCCCGTGCCAATGACCCCGGAAGCACCAGCCGAGCACGCCGGAACCACCTGCTCGACTCGCCAGAACCACCTGCCGATCACGCAAAAATCACCTGCCAGCTACGCCACAACCAGTTGGTGAACACTTTGGAATCACCTGCCAGGCTTGCTGGAACCACCTGCCAGTCATGAAAAAGTCACCTGCCAACTACGCCAGAACCGCTTGGCGGAAACTGCAGAAACACCTGTCGGGCCGGCCGGAACCATATCTCAGACGTGCCAGAAACGTGTTCATGAGATGTCTGAACCACACCCCGAACAGACGGATACCACCTGCCAGAACCGCCTGAACCACCTGCTGAGCACGCCGGAACCACCTGCTCGACTCACCGGTACCACCTCCCTGACACGCCAAAATCACCTGCTGGGTATGCCAGAACCACTTGGCGGACACTCCGGAATCATCTGCCGGACATTCCGGAACCAGCTCTCAGACACACCAGAACCAAGTGCCGGAGACGCCGGAAGCACCTGCCGAGCATGCCGGAGCCACCTGCTCGACTCGCCAGAAACACCTGCCGGACACGCCAAAATCACCTGCCGGGTATGCCAGAACCACCTGGCGGACACTACGGAATCACCTGCCGCGCATGCCGGAACCACCTCTCAGACGTGCCGGAAGCACGTGCCAGACACGCCGGAAACACCTACCGGACAGACCGGAACCACCTGCCAAGAACGCCGGAGCCACCTGTTCGACTCGCTGGAACCACCTGCCGGACAGGCCAATATCAACTGCTGGCTATGCCAGAACCACCTGGGGGACAGTCCGGGATCACCTGCCAGCCATGGCGGAACCACCTCTCAGACGCACCAGAACCACCTGCCGGAGAAGCTGGAAACACGTCCTGGACAGACTGGAACCACGTGACGGCCATGCCTGAACCACCTGCCGAGCACGGCGGAACCACCTGCCCGACACGCCAAAATCACCTGCGGGCTACGCCAGAACCACTTGGACGACTCTCCGAAATGACCTGCCGGGCATCTTGGAACCACCTCTCAGACGTGCCAGAAGCACGTGGCGGACAGTCCGGAATCACCTGTTGGGCATACGCAACCACCTCTGAGACGTACCAGAACCACGTGCCGTGCACGCCGGAACCACCTACCGGACAGACCGGAATCAACTTTTGGGCATGCCGGAACCACCAGTCAGATGTGCCAGAAACACGTGCCGGAGACGCCGGAAGCACCTGCCCAGCACGTCGCAACCACCTGCTCAACTCGCCTGAACCACCTGCCGGACACGCCAAAATCACCTGCCCGCTACACCAGCACCACTTCGGGGACAAGCCAGAATCACGTGAGGGGCATGCCGGCACAGCCTCTCAGACTGAACCTCGTGCCGCACACCACAGAACCACCTGCCGGACAGACCGGAACCACCTGCCGGACACGCCGGAACCACCGGCTCGACCCGCCGGAACGACCGCTGGACATGCAAAATCACCTGCCTGCTACGCCGGAAACACTTGGCGAACACTCCGGAATCACCTGCCGGGCATGCCGGAACCACCTCTCAGATATGCCAGAACCACGTGCCAATGACCCCGGAAGCACCTGCCGAGCACGCCGGAACCACCTGCTCGACTCGCCAGAACCACCTGCCGGACACGCAAAAATCACCTGCCGGCTACGCCACAACCAGTTGGGGAACACTTCGGAATCACCTGCCGGGCTTGCTGGAACCACCTGCCGGTCATGCCAAAATCACCTGCCAACTACGCCAGTACCACTTGGCGGACACTGTGGAAACACCTGTCGGGCCGGCCGGAACCACATCTCAGACGTGCCAGAACCATGTGCATGAGATGCTGGAACCACACCCCGAACAGACGGAAAACACCTGCCAGACCCGTCTGAACAACCTGCCGAGCACGCCGGAGCCACCTGCTCGACTCGCCGGAACCACCTACCTGACATGCCAAAATCACCAGCCGGGTATGCCAGAACCACTTGGCGGACACTCCGGAATGATCTGCCGGACATGCTGGAACCAGCTCTCAGACACACCAGAACCACGTGCCGGAGACGCCGGAAGCACCTGCCGAGCATGCCGGAGCCACCTGCTCGACTCGCCAGAAACACCTGCCGGACACGCCAAAATCACCTGCCGGGTACGCCAGAACCACCTGGCGGACACTCCGAAATCACCTGTCGCGCATGCCGGAACCACCTCTCAGACGTGCCGGAAGCACGTGCCGGACACGCCGGAATCACCTACCGGACAGACCGGAACCACCTGCCGAGCACGCCGGAGCCACCTGTTCGACTCGCTGGAACCACCTGCCGGACAGGCCAATATCAACTGCTGGCTATGCCAGAACCACCTGGGGGACGGTCCGGAATCACCTGCCAGCCATGGCGGAACCACCTCTCAGACGTACCAGAACCACCTGCCGGACAAGCTGGAAACACGTCCTGGACAGTCTGGAACCACCTGCCGGCCAAGCCTGAACCACCTGCCAAGCACAACGGAACAACCTGCCAGGCACGCCAAAATCACCTGCGTGTTATGCCAGAACCACTTGGAGGACTCTCTGGGATGACCTGCCGGGCATGCCGGAACCACCTCTCAGACGTGCCAGAACCATGTGGCGGACAGTCCGGAATCACCTGTTGGGCATGCGCAACCACCTCTGAGACATACCGGAACCACATGCCGTGCAGGCTGGAACCACCTACCGGACAGACGGGAATCACCTTTCGGGCATGCCGGAACCACCTGTCAGATGTGCCAGAAACACGTGCCGGAGACGCCGGAAGCACCTGCCAAGCACGTTGGAACCACCTGCTCAACTTGCCTGAACCACCTGCCCGACATGCCAAAATCACCTGCCGACTATGCCAGAACCACCTGGCGAACACTCCGGAATCACTTGCCGGGCATGCAGGAACCACCTCTCAGACATGCCAGAACCCCGTGCCAATGACCCCGGAAGCACCAGCCGAGCACGCCGGAACCACCTGCTCGACTCGCCAGTACCACCTGCCGATCACGCAAAAATCACCTGCCAGCTACGCCACAACCAGTTGGTGAACACTTTGGAATCACCTGCCAGGCTTGCTGGAACCACCTGCCAGTCATGAAAAAGTCACCTGCCAACTACGCCAGAACCGCTTGGCGGAAACTGCAGAAACACCTGTCGGGCCGGCCGGAACCATATCTCAGACGTGCCAGAAACGTGTTCATGAGATGTCTGAACCACACCCCGAACAGACGGATACCACCTGCCAGAACCGCCTGAACCACCTGCTGAGCACGCCGGAACCACCTGCTCGACTCACCGGTACCACCTCCCTGACACGCCAAAATCACCTGCTGGGTATGCCAGAACCACTTGGCGGACACTCCGGAATCATCTGCCGGACATTCCGGAACCAGCTCTCAGACACACCAGAACCAAGTGCCGGAGACGCCGGAAGCACCTGCCGAGCATGCCGGAGCCACCTGCTCGACTCGCCAGAAACACCTGCCGGACACGCCAAAATCACCTGCCGGGTATGCCAGAACCACCTGGCGGACACTACGGAATCACCTGCCGCGCATGCCGGAACCACCTCTCAGACGTGCCGGAAGCACGTGCCAGACACGCCGGAAACACCTACCGGACAGACCGGAACCACCTGCCAAGAACGCCGGAGCCACCTGTTCGACTCGCTGGAACCACCTGCCGGACAGGCCAATATCAACTGCTGGCTATGCCAGAACCACCTGGGGGACAGTCCGGGATCACCTGCCAGCCATGGCGGAACCACCTCTCAGACGCACCAGAACCACCTGCCGGAGAAGCTGGAAACACGTCCTGGACAGACTGGAACCACGTGACGGCCATGCCTGAACCACCTGCCGAGCACGGCGGAACCACCTGCCCGACACGCCAAAATCACCTGCGGGCTACGCCAGAACCACTTGGACGACTCTCCGAAATGACCTGCCGGGCATCTTGGAACCACCTCTCAGACGTGCCAGAAGCACGTGGCGGACAGTCCGGAATCACCTGTTGGGCATACGCAACCACCTCTGAGACGTACCAGAACCACGTGCCGTGCACGCCGGAACCACCTACCGGACAGACCGGAATCAACTTTTGGGCATGCCGGAACCACCAGTCAGATGTGCCAGAAACACGTGCCGGAGACGCCGGAAGCACCTGCCCAGCACG
>NW_027227708.1:0-95415 GCF_037783145.1 Equus przewalskii | reverse complement strand
CCTGCCGGCTACGCCACAACCAGTTGGTGAACACTTTGGAATCACCTGCCGGGCTTGCTGGAACCACCTGCCGGTCATGCCAAAATCACCTGCCAACTACGCCAGTACCACTTGGCGGACACTGTGGAAACACCTGTCGGGCCGGCCGGAACCACATCTCAGACGTGCCAGAACCATGTGCATGAGATGCTGGAACCACACCCCGAACAGACAGAAACCACCTGCCAGACCCGTCTGAACAACCTGCCGAGCACGCCGGAGCCACCTGCTCGACTCGCCGGAACCACCTACCTGACATGCCAAAATCACCAGCCGGGTATGCCAGAACCACTTGGCGGACACTCCGGAATCATCTGCCGGACATGCCGGAACCAGCTCTCAGACACACCAGAACCACGTGCCGGAGACGCCGGAAGCACCTGCCGAGCATGCCGGAGCCACCTGCTCGACTCGCCAGAAACACCTGCCGGACACGCCAAAATCACCTGCTGGCTATGCCAGAACCACCTGGGGGACAGTCCTGGATCACCTGCCAGCCATGGCGGAACCACCTCTCAGACGTACCAGAACCACCTGCCGGAGAAGCTGGAAACACGTCCTGGACAGACTGGAACCACGTGACGGCCATGCCTGAACCACCTGCCGAGCACGGCGGAACCACCTGCCGGACACGCCAAAATCACCTGCGGGCTACGCCAGAACCACTTGGACGACTCTCCGAAATGACATGCCGGGCATGTTGGAACCACCTCTCAGACGTGCCAGAAGCACGTGGCGGACAGTCCAGAATCACCTGTTGGGCATACGCAACCACCTCTGAGACGTACCAGAACCACGTGCCGTGCACGCCGGAACCACCTACCGGACAGACCGGAATCAAGTTTTGGGCATGCCGGAACCACCAGTCAGATGTGCCAGAAACACTTGCCGGAGACGCCGGAAGCACCTGCCGAGCACGTCGCAACCACCTGCTCAACTCGCCTGAACCACCTGCCGGACACGCCAAAATCACCTGCCCGCTACAACAGCACCACTTCGGGGACAAGCCGGAATCACGTGAGGGGCATGCCGGCACAGCCTCTCAGACTGAACCTCGTGCCGGACACCACAGAACCACCTGCGGGACAGACCGGAACCACCTGCCGGACACGCCGGAACCACCGGCTCGACCCGCCGGAACGACCGCTGGACATGCAAAATCACCTGCCGACTAAGCCGGAAACACTTGGCGAACACTCCGGAATCACCTGCCAGGCATGCCGGAACCACCTCTCAGATATGCCAGAACCACGTGTCAATGACCCCGGAAGCACCTGCCGAGCACGCCGGAACCACCTGCTCGACTCGCCAGAACCACCTGCCGGACACGCAAAAATCACCTGCCGGCTACGCCACAACCAGTTGGGGAACACTTCGGAATCACCTGCCGGGCTTGCTGGAACCACCTCCCGGTCATGCCAAAATCACCTGCCAACTACGCCAGTACCACTTGGCGGACACTGTGGAAACACCTGTCGGGCCGGCCGGAACCACATCTCTGACGTGCCAGAACCATGTGCATGAGATGCTGGAACCACACCCCGAACAGACGGAAAACACCTGCCAGACCCGTCTGAACAACCTGCCGAGCACGCCGGAGTCACCTGCTCGACTCGCCGGAACCACCTACCTGACATGCCAAAATCACCAGCCGGGTATGCCAGAACCACTTGGCGGACACTCCGGAATCATCTGCCGGCCATGCAGGAACCAGCTCACAGACACACCAAAACCGTGTGCCGGAGACGCCGGAAGCACCTGCCGGGCATGCCGGAACCACCTGCTCGACTCGCCAGAAACACCAGCCGGACACGCCAAAATCACCTGCGGGCTACGCCAGAACCACTTGGACGACTCTCCGAAATGACCTGCCGGGCATGTTGGAACCACCTCTCAGACGTGCCAGAAGCACGTGGCGGACAGTCCGGAATCACCTGTTGGGCATACGCAACCACCTCTGAGACGTACCAGAACCACATGCCGTGCAGGCTGGAACCACCTACCGGACAGTCTGGAATCACCTTTCGGGCATGCCGGAACCACCTGTCAGATGTGCCAGAAACACGTGCCGGAGACGCCGGAAGCACCTGCCAAGCACGTTGGAACCACCTGCTCAACTCGCCTGAACCACCTGCCGGACACGCCAAAATCACCTGCCGGGTATGCCAGAACCTCCTGGCGGACACTACGGAATCACTTGCCGCGCATGCTGGAACCACCTCTCAGACCAGCCGGAAGCACGTGCCGGACACGACGGAATCACCTACCGGACAGACCGGAACCACCTGCCTAGCACTCCGGAGCCACCTGTTCGACTCGCTGGAACCACCTGCCGGACAGGCCAGTATCAACTGCTGGCTATGCCAGAACCACCTGGGGGACGGTCCGGAATCACCTGCCAGCCATGGCGGAACCACCTCTCAGACGTACCGGAACCACCTGCCGGACAAGCTGGAAACATGTCCAGGACAGTCTGGAACCACCTGCCGGCCAAGCCTGAACCACCTGCCAAGCACAACGGAACAACCTGCCAGACACGCCAAAATCACCTGCGTGTTATGCCAGAACCACTTGGAGGACTCTCTGGGATGACCTGCCGGGCATGCCGGAACCACCTCTCAGACGTGCCAGAACCATGTGGCGGACAGTCCGGAATCACCTGTTGGGCATGCGCAACCACCTCTGAGACGTACCAGAACCACATGCCGTGCAGGCTGGAACCACCTACCGGACAGACCGGAATCCCCTTTCGGGCATGCCGGAACCACCTGTCAGATGTGCCAGAAACACGTGCCGGAGACGCCGGAAGCACCTGCCAAGCACGTTGGAACCACCTGCTCAACTCGCCTGAACCACCTGCCGGACATGCCAAAATCACCTGCCGACTATGCCAGAACCAATTGGCGAACACTCCGGAATCACTTGCCGGGCATGCAGGAACCACCTCTCAGACATGCCAGAACCCTGTGCCAACGACCCCGGAAGCACTAGCCGAGCACGCCGGAACCACCTGCTCGACTCGCCAGAACCACCTGCTGATCACGCAAAAATCACCTGCCGGCTACGCCACAACCAGTTGGGGAACACTTCGGAATCCCCTGCCAGGCTTGCTGGAACCACCTGCCGGTCATGCCAAAATCACCTGCCAACTACGCCAGAACCGCTTGGCGGACACTGCGGAAACACCTGTCGGGCCGGCCGGAACCACATCTCAGACGTGCCAGAAACGTGTTCATGAGATGCTGCAACCACACCCCGAACAGACGGAAAACACCTGCCAGACCCGTCTGAACAACCTGCCGAGCACGCCGGAGCCACCTGCTCGACTCGCCGGAACCACCTACCTGACATGCCAAAATCACCAGCCGGGTATGCCAGAACCACTTGGCGGACACTCCGGAATCATCTGCCGGACATGCCGGAACCAGCTCTCAGACACACCAGAACCACGTGCCGGAGACGCCGGAAGCACCTGCCGAGCATGCCGGAGCCACCTGCTCGACTCGCCACAAACACCTGCCGGACACGCCAAAATCACCTGCCGGCTATGCCAGAACCACCTGGCGGACACTACGGCATCATCTGCCGCGCATGCCGGAACCACCTCTCACATGTGCCGGAAGCACGTGCCAGACACGCCGGAAACACCTACCGGACAGACCGGAACCACCTGCCAAGAACGTCGGAGCCACCTGTTCGACTCGCTGGAACCACCTGCCGGACAGGCCAATATCAACTGCTGGCTATGCCAGAACCACCTGGGGGACAGTCCGGGATCACCTGCCAGCCATGGCGGAACCACCTCTCAGACGTACCAGAACCACCTGCCAGAGAAGCTGGAAACACGTCCTGGACAGACTGGAACCACGTGACGGCCATGCCTGAACCACCTGCCGAGCACGGCGGAACCACCTGCCGGACACGCCAAAATCACCTGCGGGCTACGCCAGAACCACTTGGACGACTCTCCAAAATGACCTGCCGGGCATGTTGGAACCACCTCTCAGACGTGCCAGAAGCACGTGGCGGACAGTCCGGAATCACCTGTTGGGCATGCGCAACCACCTCTGAGACGTACCAGAACCACATGCCGTGCAGGCTGGAACCACCTACCGGACAGACCGGAATCACCTTTCGGGCATGCCGGAACCACCTGTCAGATGTGCCAGAAACACGTGCCGGAGACGCCGGAAGCACCTGCCAAGCACGTTGGAACCACCTGCTCAACTCGCCTGAACCACCTGCCGGACATGCCAAAATCACCTGCCCGCTACACCAGCACCACTTCGGGGACAAGCCGGAATCACGTGAGGGGCATGCCGGCACAGCCTCTCAGACTGAACCTCGTGCCGGACACCACAGAACCAACTGCCGGACAGACCGGAACCACCTGCCGGACACGCCGGAACCACCGGCTCATATCCGCCGGAACGACCGCTGGACATGCAAATTCACCTGCCGGCTACGCCGGAAACACTTGGCGAACACTCCGGAATCACCTGCCGGGCATGCCGGAACCACCTCTCAGATATGCCAGAACCACGTGCCAATGACCCCGGAAGCACCTGCCGAGCACGCCGGAACCACCTGCTCGACTCGCCAGAACCACCTGCCGTACACGCAAAAATCACCTGCCGGCTACGCCACAACCAGTTGGGGAACACTTCGGAATCACCTGCCGGGCTTGCTGGAACCACCTGCCGGTCATGCCAAAATCACCTGCCAACTACGCCAGTACCACTTGGCGGACACTGTGGAAACACCTGTCGGGCCGGCCGGAACCACATCTCAGACGTGCCAGAACCATGTGCATGAGATGCTGGAACCACACCCCGAACAGACGGAAAACACCTGCCAGACCCGTCTGAACAACCTGCCGAGCACGCCGGAGCCACCTGCTCGACTCGCCGGAACCACCTACCTGACATGCCAAAATCACCAGCCGGGTATGCCAGAACCACTTGGCGGACACTCCGGAATCATCTGCCGGACATGCCGGAACCAGCTCTCAGACACACCAGAACCACGTGCCGGAGACGCCGGAAGCACCTGCCGAGCATGCCGGAGCCACCTGCTCGACTCGCCAGAAACACCTGCCGGACACGCCAAAATCACCTGCCGGGTACGCCAGAACCACCTGGCGGACACTCCGAAATCACCTGTCGTGCATGCCGGAACCACCTCTCAGACGTGCCGGAAGCACGTGCCAGACATGCCGGAATCACCTACCGGACAGACCAGAACCACCTGCCGAGCATGCCGGAGCCACCTGTTCGACTCGCTGGAACCACCTGCCGGACAGGCCAGTATCAACTGCTGGCTATGCCAGAACCACCTGGGGGACGGTCCGGAATCACCTGCCAGCCATGGCAGAACCACCTCTCAGACGTACCAGAACCACCTGCCGGACAAGCTGGAAACACGTCCTGGACAGTCTGGAACCACCTGCCGGCCAAGCCTGAACCACCTGCCAGGAACAACGGAACTACCTGCCAGACACGCCAAAGTCACCTGCGTGTTATGCCAGAACCACTTGGAGGACTCTCTGGGATGACCTGCCGGGCATGCCGGAACCACCTCTCAGACGTGCCAGAACCATGTGGCGGACAGTCCGGAATCACCTGTTGGGCATGCGCAACCACCTCTGAGACGTACCAGAACCACATGCCGTGCAGGCTGGAACCACCTACCGGACAGACCGGAATCACCTTTCGGGCATGCCGGAACCACCTGTCAGATGTGCCAGAAACACGTGCCGGAGACGCCGGAAGCACCTGCCAAGCACGTTGGAACCACCTGCTCAACTCGCCTGAACCACCTGCCGGACATGCCAAAATCACCTGCCGACTATACCAGAACCACTTGGCCAACACTCCGGAATCACTTTCCGGGCATGCAGGAACCACCTCTCAGACATGCCAGAACCCCGTGCCAATGACCCCGGAAGCACCAGCCTAGCACGCCGGAACCACCTGCTCGACTCGCCAGAACCACCTGCCGATCACGCCAAAATCACCTGCCGGCTACGCCACAACCAGTTGGTGAACACTTTGGAATCACCTGCCAGGCTTGCTGGAACCACCTGCCGGTCATGCCAATATCAGCTGCCAACTACGCCAGTACAACTAGGCGGACACTGTGGAAACACCTGTCGGGCCGGCCGGAACCACATCTCAGATGTGCCAGAACCATGTGCATGAGATGCTGGAACCACACCCCGAACAGACGGAAAACACCTGCCAGACCCGTCTGAACAACCTGCCGAGCACGCCGGAGCCACCTGCTCGACTCGCCGGAACCACCTACCTGACACGCCAAAATCACCTGCCGGGTATGCCAGAACCACCTGGCGGACACTACGGAATCGCCTGCCGCGCATGCCGGAACCACCTCTCAGACGTGCCGGAAGCAGGTGCCAGACACGCCGGAAACACCTACCGGACAGACCGGAACCAGCTGCCGAGCACGCCGAAGCCACCTGCTCGACTCGCCGGAACCACCTACCTGACATGCCAAAATCACCAGCCGGGTATGCCAGAACCACTTGGCGGACACTCCGGAATCATCTGCCGGACATGC
Source organism: Equus przewalskii (assembly GCF_037783145.1). NCBI lineage: Eukaryota > Metazoa > Chordata > Mammalia > Perissodactyla > Equidae > Equus > Equus przewalskii. Next base: position 88,797 of record NW_027227708.1, on the reverse strand, counting down.
CGGAACCAGCTCTCAGACACACCAGAACCACGTGCCGGAGACGCCGGAAGCACCTGCCGAGCATGCCGGAGCCACCTGCTCGACTCGCCAGAAACACCTGCCGGACACGCCAAAATCACCTGCAGGGTACGCCAGAACCACCTGGCGGACACTCCGAAATCACCTGTCGCGCATGCCGGAACCACCTCTCAGACGTGCCGGAGCACGTGCCGGACACGCCGGAAACACCTACTGGACAGACCGGAACCACCTGCCAAGAACGCCGGAGCCACCTGTTCGACTCGCTGGAACCACCTGCCGGACAGGCCAATATCAACTGCTGGGTATGCCAGAACCACCTGGGGGACAGTCCGGGATCACCTGCCAGCCATGGCGGAACCACCTCTCAGACGTACCAGAACCACCTGCCAGAGAAGCTGGAAACACGTCCTGGACAGACTGGAACCACGTGACGGCCATGCCTGAACCACCTGCCGAGCACGGCGGAACCACCTGCCGGACACGCCAAAATCACCTGCGGGCTACGCCAGAACCACTTGGACGACTCTCCGAAATGACCTGCCGGGCAAGTTGGAACCACCTCTCAGACGTGCCAGAAGCACGTGGCGGACAGTCCGGAATCACCTGTTGGGCATACGCAACCACCTCTGAGACGTACCAGAACCACGTGCCGTACACGCCGGAACCACCTACCGGAAAGACCGGAATCAACTTTTGTGCATGCCGGAACCACCAGTCAGATGTGCCAGAAACACGTGCCGGAGACGCCGGAAGCACCTGCCGAGCACGTCGCAACCACCTGCTCAACTCGCCTGAACCACCTGCCGGACACGCCAAAATCACCTGCTGGCTACGCCACAACCAGTTGGGGAACACTTTGGAATCACCTGCCGGGCTTGCTGGAACCACCTGCCGGTCATGCCAAAATCACCAGCCAACTACGCCATTTACACTTGGCTGACAATGTGGAAACACCTGTCGGGCCGGCCGGAACCACATCTCAGACGTGCCAGAACCATGTGCATGAGATGCTGCAACCACACCACGAACAGACGGAAAACACCTGCCAGAAACGTCTGAACATCCTGCAGAGCACGCCGGAGCCACCTGCTCGACTCGCCGGAACCCCCTACCGGACATGCCAAAATCACCAGCCGGGTATGCCAGAACCACTTGGCGGACACTCCGGAATCATCTGCCGGACATGCCGGAACCAGCTCTCAGACACACCAGAACCACGTGCCGGAGACGCCGGAAGCACCTGCCGAGCATGCCGGAGCCACCTGCTCGACTCGCCAGAAACACCTGCCGGACACGCCAAAATCACCTGCCGGGTACGCCAGAACCACCTGGCGGACACTCCGAAATCACCTGTCGCGCATGCCGGAACCACCTCTCAGACGTGCCGGAAGCACGTGCCGGACACGCCAGAATCACCTACCGGACAGACCGGAACCACCTGCCGAGCACGCCGGAGCCACCTGTTCGACTCGCTGGAACCACCTGCCGGACAGGCCAATATCAACTGCTGGCTATGCCAGAACCACCTGGGGGACGGTCCGGAATCACCTGCCAGCCATGGCGGAACCACCTCTCAGACGTACCAGTACCACCTGCCGGAGACGCCGGAAACACGTCCTGGACAGTCTGGAACCACCTGCCGGCCAAGCCTGAACCACCTGCCAAGCACAACGGAACAACCTGCCAGACACGCCAAAATCACCTGCGTGTTAGGCCAGAACCACTTGGATGACTCTCTGGGATGTCCTGCCGCGCATGCCAGAACCACCTCTCAGACGTGCCAGAACCATGTGGCGGACAGTCCGGAATCACCTGTTGGGCATGCGCAACCACCTCTGAGACGTACCAGAACCACATGCCGTGCAGGCTGGAACCACCTACCGGACAGACCGGAATCACCTTTCGGGCATGCCGGAACCACCTGTCAGATGTGCCAGAAACACGTGCCGGAGATGCCGGAAGCACCTGCCAAGCACGTTGGAACCACCTGCTCAACTCGCCTGAACCACCTGCCGGACATGCCAAAATCACCTGCCGACTATGCCAGAACCACTTGGCGAACACTCCGGAATCACTTGCCGGGCATGCAGGAACCACCTCTCAGACATGCCAGAACCCCGTGCCAATGACCCCGGAAGCACCAGCCGAGCACGCCAGAACCACCTGCCGATCACGCAAAAATCACCTGCCGGCTACACCACAACCAGTTGGTGAACACTTTGGAATCACCTGCCAGGCTTGCTGGAACCACCTGCCGGTCATGCCAAAATCACCTGCCAACTACGCCAGAACCGCTTGGCGGACCCTGCGGAAACACCTGTCGGGCCGGCCGGAACCACATCTCAGACGTGCCAGAAACGTGTTCATGAGATGCTGGAACCACACCCCGAACAGACGGATACCACCTGCCAGAACCGCCTGAACCACCTGCTGAGCACGCCGGAACCACCTGCTCGACTCACCGGTACCACCACCCTGACATGCCAAAATCACCTGCTGGGTATGCCAGAACCACTTGGCGGACACTCCGGTATCATCTGTCGCGCATGCCGGAACCACCTCTCAGACGTGCCGGAAGCACGTGCCAGACACGCCGGAAACACCTACCGGACAGACCGGAATCAACTTTTGGGCATGCCGGAACCACCAGTCAGATGTGCCAGAAACACATGCCGGAGACGCCGGAAGCACCTGCCGAGCACGTCGCAACCACCTGCTCAACTCGCCTGAACCACCTGCCGGACACGCCAAAATCACCTGCCCGCTACACCAGCACCACTTCGGGTACAAGCCGGAATCACGTGAGGGGCATGGTGGCACAGCCTCTCAGACTGAACCTCGTGCCGCACACCACAGAACCACCTGCCGGACAGACCGGAACCACCTGCCGGACATGCCAAAATCACCTGCCGACTATGCCAGAACCACTGGGCGAACACTCCGGAATCACTTGGCGGGCATGCAGGAACCACCTCTCAGACATGCCAGAACCCCGTGCCAATGACCCCGGAAGCACCAGCCGAGCACGCCGGAGCCACCTGTTCGACTCGCTGGAACCACCTCCCGGACAGGCCAATATCAACTGCTGGCTATGCCAGAACCACCTGGGGGACAGTCCGGGATCACCTGCCAGCCATGGCGGAACCACCTCTCAGACGTACCAGAACCACCTGCCGGAGAAGCTGGAAACACGTCCTGGACAGACTGGAACCACGTGACGGCCATGCCTGAACCACCTGCCGAGCATGGTGGAACCACCTGCCGGACACGCCAAAATCACCTGCGGGCTACGCCAGAACGACGTGGACGACTCTCCGAAATGACCTGCCGGGCATGTTGGAACCACCTCTCAGACGTGCCAGAAGCACGTGGCGGACAGTCCGGAATCACCTGTTGGGCATACGCAACCACCTCTGAGACGTACCAGAACCACGTGCCGTGCACGCCGGAACCACCTACCGGACAGACCGGAATCAACTTTTGGGCATGCCGGAACCACCAGTCAGATGTGCCAGAAACACGTGCCGGAGACGCCGGAAGCACCTGCCGAGCACGTCGCAACCACCTGCTCAACTCGCCGGAACCACCTGCCGGACACGCCAAAATCACCTGCCCGCAACACCAGCACCAATTCGGGGACAAGCCGGAATCACGTGAGGGGCATGCCGGCACAGCCTCTCAGACTGAACCTCGTGCCGGACACCACAGAACCACCTGCCGGACAGACCGGAACCACCTGCCGGACACGCCGGAAACACCGGCTCGACCGGCCGGAACTACCGCTGGACATGCAAAATCACCTGCCGGCTACGCCGGAAACACTTGGCGAACACTCCGGAATCACCTGCCGGGCATGCCGGAACCACCTCTCAGATATGCCAGAACCACGTGCCAATGACCCCGGAAGCACCTGCCGAGCACGCCGGAACCACCTGCTCGACTCGCCAGAACCACCTGCCGTACACGCAAAAATCACCTGCCGGCTACGCCACAACCAGTTGGGGAACACTTCGGAATCACCTGCCGGGCTTGCTGGAACCACCTGCCGGTCATGCCAAAATCACCTGCCAACTACGCCAGTACCACTTGGCGGACACTGTGGAAACACCTGTCGGGCCGGCCAGAACCACATCTCAGACGTGCCAGAACCATGTGCCTGAGATGCTGGAACCACACCCCGAACAGACGGAAAACACCTGCCAGACCCGTCTGAACAACCTGCCGAGCACGCCGGAGCCACCTGCTCGACTCGCCGGAACCACCTACCTGACATGCCAAAATCACCAGCCGGGTATGCCAGAACCACTTGGCGGACACTCCGGAATCATCTGCCGGACATGCTGGAACCAGCTCTCAGACACACCAGAACCACGTGCCGGAGACGCCGGAAGCACCTGCCGAGCATGCCGGAGCCACCTGCTCGACTCGCCAGAAACACCTGCCGGGCACGCCAAAATCACCTGCCGGGTACGCCAGAACCACCTGGCGGACACTCCGAAATCACCTGTCGCGCATGCCGGAACCACCTCTCAGACGTGCCGGAAGCACGTGCCGGACACGCCGGAATCACCTACCGGACAGACCGGAACCACCTGCCGAGCACGCCGGAGCCACCTGTTCGACTCGCTGGAACCAACTGCCGGACAGGCCAATATCAACTGCTGGCTATGTCAGAACCACCTGGGGGACGGTCCGGAATCACCTGCCAGCCATGGCGGAACCACCTCTCAGACGTACCAGAACCACCTGCCGGACAAGCTGGAAACACGTCCTGGACAGTCTGGAACCACCTGCCGGCCAAGCCTGAACCACCTGCCAAGCACAACGGAACAACCTGCCAGGCACGCCAAAATCACCTGCGTGTTATGCCAGAACCACTTGGAGGACTCTCTGGGATGACCTGCCGGGCATGCCGGAACCACCTCTCAGACGTGCCAGAACCATGTGGCGGACAGTCCGGAATCACCAGTTGGGCATGCGCAACCACCTCTGAGACATACCAGAACCACATGCCGTGCAGGCTGGAACCACCTACCGGACAGACCGGAATCACCTTTCGGGCATGCCGGAACCACCTGTCAGATGTGCCAGAAACAGGTGCCGGAGACGCCGGAAGCACCTGCCAAGCACGTTGGAACCACCTGCTCAACTCGCCTGAACCACCTGCCGGACATGCCAAAATCACCTGCCTACTATGCCAGAACCACTTGGCGAACACTCCGGAATCACTTGCCGGGCATGCAGGAACCACCTCTCAGACATGCCAGAACCCCGTGCCAATGACCCCGGAAGCACCAGCCGAGCACGCCGGAACCACCTGCTCGACTCGCCAGAACCACCTGCCGATCACGCAAAAATCACCTGCCGGCTATGCCACAACCAGTTGGTGAACACTTTGGAATCACCTGCCAGGCTTGCTGGAACCACCTGCCGGTCATGCCAAAATCACCTGCCAACTACGTCAGAACCGCTTGGCGCTCACTGCGGAAACACCGGTCAGGCCGGCTGGAACCACATCTCTGACGTGCCAGAAACGTGTTCATGAGATGCTGGAACCACACCCCGAACACACGGATACCACCTGCCAGAACCGCCTGAACCACCTGCTGAGCACGCCGGAACCACCTGCTCGACTCACCGGTACCACCTCCCTGACACGCCAAAATCAGCTGCTGGGTATGCCAGAACCACTTGGCGGACACTCCGGAATCATCTGCCGGACATGCCGGAACCAGCTCTCAGACACACCAGAACCACGTGACGGAGACGCCGGAAGCACCTGCCGAGCATGCCGGAGCCACCTGCTCGACTCGCCAGAAACACCTGCCGGACACGCCAAAATCACATGCCGGGTATGCCAGAACCACCTGGCGGACACTACGGAATCACCTGCCGCGCATGCCGGAACCACCTCTCAGTCGTGCCGGAAGCACATGCCAGACACGCCGGAAACACCTACCGGACAGACCGGAACCACCTGCCAAGAACGCCGGAGCCACCTGTTCGACTCGCTGGAACCACCTGCCGGACAGGCCAATATCAACTGCTGGCTATGCCAGAACCACCTGGGGGACAGTCCGTGATCACCTGCCAGCCATGGCGGAACCACCTCTCAGACGTACCAGAACCACCTGCCGGAGAAGCTGGAAACACGTCCTGGACAGACTGGAACCACGTGACGGCCATGCCTGAACCACCTGCCGAGCACGGCGGAACCACCTGCCCGACACGCCAAAATCACCTGCGATCTACGCCAGAACCACTTGGATGACTCTCCGAAATGACCTGCCGGGCATCTTGGAACCACCTCTCAGACGTGCCAGAAGCACGTGGCGGACAGTCCGGAATCACATGTTGGGCATACGCAACACCTCTGAGACGTACCAGAACCACGTGCCGTGCACGCCGGAACCACCTACCGGACAGACCGGAATCAACTTTTGGGCATGCCGGAACCACCAGTCAGATGTGCCAGAAACACGTGCCGGAGACGCCGGAAGCACCTGCCCAGCACGTCGCAACCACCTGCTCAACTCGCCTGAACCACCTGCCGGACACGCCAAAATCACCTGGCCGCTACACCAGCACCACTTCGTGGACAAGCCAGAATCACGTGAGGGGCATGCCGGCACAGCCTCTCAGACTGAACCTCGTGCCGCACACCACAGAACCACCTGCCGGACAGACCAGAACCACCTGCCGGACACGCCGGAACCACCGGCTCGACCCGCCGGAACGACCGCTGGACATGCAAAATCACCTGCCGGCTACGCCGGAAACACTTGGCGAACACTCCGGAATCACCTGCCGGGCATGCCGGAACCACCTCTCAGATATGCCAGAACCACGTGCCAATGACCCCGGAAGCACCTGCCGAGCACGCCGGAACCACCTGCTCGACTCGCCAGAACCACCTGCCGGACACGCAAAAATCACCTGCCGGCTACGCCACAACCAGTTGGGGAACACTTCGGAATCACCTGCCGGGCTTGCTGGAACCACCTGCCGGTCATGCCAAAATCACCTGCCAACTACACCAGTACCACTTGGCGGACACTGTGGAAACACCTCTCGGGCCGGCCTGAACCTCATCTCAGACGTGCCAGAACCATGTGCATGAGATGCTGGAACCACACCCCGAACAGACGGAAAACACCTGCGAGACCCGTCTGAACAACCTGCCGAGCACGCCGGAGCCACCTGCTCGACTCGCCGGAACCACCTACCTGACATGCCAAAATCACCAGCCGGGTATGCCAGAACCACTTGGCGGACACTCCGGAATCATCTGCCGGACATGCCGGAACCAGCTCTCAGACACACCAGAACCACGTGCCGGAGACGCCGGAAGCACCTGCCGAGCATGCCGGAGCCACCTGCTCGACTCGCCAGAAACACCTGCCGGACACGCCAAAATCACCTGCCGGGTACGCCAGAACCACCTGGCGGACACTCCGAAATCACCTGTCGCGCATGCCGGAAGCACCTCTCAGACGTGCCGGAAGCACGTGCCGGACACGCCGGAATCACCTACCGGACAGAACGGAACCACCTGCCGAGCACGCCGGAGCCACCTGTTCGACTCGCTGGAACCACCTGCCGGACAGGCCAATATCAACTGCTGGCTATGCCAGAACCACCTGGGTGACGGTCCGGAATCACCTGCCAGCCATGGCGGAACCACCTCTCAGACGTACCAGAACCACCTGCCGGAGAAGCTGGAAACACGTCCTGGACAGACTGGAACCACGTGACGGCCATGCCTGAACCACCTGCCGAGCACGGCGGAACCACCTGCCGGACACGCCAAAATCACCTGCGGGCTACGCCAGAACCACTTGGACGACTCTCCGAAATGACCTGCCGGGCATGTTGGAACCACCTCTCAGACGTGCCAGAAGCACGTGGCGGACAGTCCAGAATCACCTGTTGGGCATACGCAACCACCTCTGAGACGTACCAGAACCACGTGCCGTGCACGCCGGAACCACCTACCGGACAGACCGGAATCAACTTTTGGGCATGCCGGAACCACCAGTCAGATGTCCCAGAAACACGTGCCGGAGACGCCGGAAGCACCTGCCGAGCACGTCGCAACCACCTGCTCAACTCGCCTGAACCACCTGCCGGACACGCCAAAATCACCTGCCCGCTACACCAGCACCACTTCGGGGACAAGCCGGAATCACGTGAGGGGCATGCCGGCACAGCCTCTCAGACTGAACTTCGTGCCGGACACCACAGAACCAACTGCCGGACAGACCGGAACCACCTGCCGGACACGCCGGAACCACCGGCTCATATCCGCCGGAACGACCGCTGGACATGCAAATTCACCTGCCGGCTACGCCGGAAACACTTGGCGAACACTCCGGAATCACCTGCCGGGCATGCCGGAACCACCTCTCAGATATGCCAGAACCACGTGCCAATGACCCCGGAAGCACCTGCCGAGCACGCCGGAACCACCTGCTCGACTCGCCAGAACCACCTGCCGGACGCGCAAAAATCACCTGCCGGCTACGCCACAACCAGTTGGGGAACACTTCGGAATCACCTGCCGGGCTTGCTGGAACCACCTGCCGGTCATGCCAAAATCACCTGCCAACTACGCCAGTACCACTTGGCGGACACTGTGGAAACACCTGTCGGGCCGGCCGGAACCACATCTCAGACGTGCCAGAACCATGTGCATGAGATGCTGGAACCACACCCCGAACAGACGGAAAACACCTGCCAGACCCGCCTGAACAACCTGCCGAGCACGCCGGAGCCACCTGCTCGACTCGCCGGAACCACCTACCTGACACGCCAAAATCACCAGCCGGGTATGCCAGAACCACTTGGCGGACACTCCGGAATCATCTGCCGGACATGCCGGAACCAGCTCTCAGACACACCAGAACCACGTGCCGGAGACGCCGGAAGCACCTGCCGAGCATGCCGGAGCCACCTGCTCGACTCGCCAGAAACACCTGCCGGACACGCCAAAATCACCTGCCGGTTATGCCAGAACCACCTGGCGGACTCAACGGAATCACCTGCCGCGCATGCCGGAACCACCTCTCAGACGTTCTGGCAGCACGTGCCAGACACGCCGGAATCACCTACCGGACAGACCGGAACCACCTGCCGAGCACGCCGGAGCCACCTGTTCGACTCGCTGGAACCACCTGCCGGACAGGCCAATATCAACTGCTGGCTATGCCAGAACCACCTGGGGGACGGTCCGGAATCACCTGCCAGCCATGGCGGAACCACCTCTCAGACGTACCAGAACCACCTGCCAGACAAGCTGGAAACACGTCCTGGACAGTCTGGAACCACCGGCCGGCCAAGCCTGAACCACCTGCCAAGCACAACGGAACAACCTGCCAGACACGCCAAAATCACCTGCGTGTTATGCCAGAACCACTTGGAGGACTCTCAGGGATGACCTGCCGTGCATGCCGGAACCACCTCTCAGACGTGCCAGAACCATGTGGCGGACAGTCCGGAATCACCTGTTGGGCATGCGCAACCACCTCTGAGACGGACCAGAACCACATGCCGTGCAGGATGCAACCACCTACCGGACAGACCAGAATCACCTTTCGGGCATGCCGGAACCACCTGTCAGATGTGCCAGAAACACGTGCCGGAAACGCCGGAAGCACCTGCCAAGCACGTTGGAACCACCTGCTCCACTTGCCTGAACCACCTGCCCGACATGCCAAAATCACCTGCCGACTATGCCAGAACCACCTGGCGAACACTCCGGAATCACTTGCCGGGCATGCAGGAACCACCTCTCAGACATGCCAGAACCCCGTGCCAATGACCCCGGAAGCACCAGCCGAGCACGCCGGAACCACCTGCTCGACTCGCCAGAACCACCTGCCGATCACGCAAAAATCACCTGCCGGCTACGCCACAACCAGTTGGTGAACACTTTGGAATCACCTGCCAGGCTTGCTGGAACCACCTGCCGGTCATGCCAAAGTCACCTGCCAACTACGCCAGAACCGCTTGGCGGAAACTGCAGAAACACCTGTCGGGCCGGCCACAACCATATCTCAGACGTGCCAGAAACGTGTTCATGAGATGCTGGAACCACACCCCGAACAGACGGATACCACCTGCCAGAACCGCCTGAACCACCTGCTGAGCACGCCGGAACCACCTGCTCGACTCACCGGTACCACCTCCCTGACACGCCAAAATCACCTGCTGGGTATGCCAGAACCACTTGGCGGACACTCCGGAATCATATGCCGGACATTCCGGAACCAGCTCTCAGACACACCAGAACCAAGTGCCGGAGACGCCGGAAGCACCTGCCGAGCATGCCGGAGCCACCTGCTCGACTCGCCAGAAACACCTGCCGGACACGCCAAAATCACCTGCCGGGTATGCCAGAACCACCTGGCGGACACTACGGAATCACCTGCCGCGCGTGCCGGAACCACCTCTCAGACGTTCTGGAAGCACGTGCCAGGCACGCCGGAACCACCTACCGGACAGACCGGAATCAACTTTTGGGCATGCCGGGACCACCAGTCAGATGTGCCAGAAACACGTGCCGGAGACGCTGGAAGCACCTGCCGAGCACGTCGCAACCACCTGCTCAACTCGCCTGAACCACCTGCCGGACACGCCAAAATCACCTGCCCGCTACACCAGCACCACTTCGGGGACAAGCCGGAATCACGTGAGGGGCATGCCGGCACAGCCTCTCAGACTGAACCTCGTGCCGGACACCACAGAACCACCTGCCGGACACGCCGGAACCACCGGCTCGACCCGCCGGAACGACCGCTGGACATGCAAAATCACCTGCCGGCTACGCCGGAAACACTTGGCGAACACTCCGGAATCACCTGCCGGGCATGCCGGAGCCACCTGCTCGACTCGCCAGAAACACCTGCCGGACACGCCAAAATCACCTGCCGGGTATGCCAGAACCACCTGGCAGACACTACGGAATCACCTGCCACGCAGGCCGGAACCACCTCTCACACGTGCCGGAAGCACGTGCCAGACACGCCGGAAACATCTACCGGACAGACCGGAACCACCTGCCAAGAACGCCGGAGCCACCTGTTCGACTCGCTGGAACCACCTGCCGGACAGGCCAATATCAACTGCTGGCTATGCCAGAACCACCTGGGGGACAGTCCGGGATCACCTGCCAGCCATGGCGGAACCACCTCTCAGACGTACCAGAACCACCTGCCAGAGAAGCTGGAAACACGTCCTGGACAGACTGGAACCACGTGACGGCCATGCCTGAACCACCTGCCGAGCACGGCGGAACCACCTGCCGGACACGCCAAAATCACCTGCGGGCTACGCCAGAACCACTTGGACGACTCTCCGAAATGACCTGCCGGGCATGTTGGAACCACCTCTCAGACGTGCCAGAAGCACGTGGCGGACAGTCCAGAATCACCTGTTGGGCAATCGCAACCACCTCTGAGACGTACCAGAACCACGTGCCGTGCACGCCGGAACCACCTACCGGACAGACCGGAATCAACTGTTGGGCATGCCGGAACCACCAGTCAGATGTGCCAGAAACACGTGCCGGAGACGCCGGAAGCACCTGCCGAGCACGTCGCAACCACCTGCTCAACTCGCCTGAACCACCTGCCGGACACGCCAAAATCACCTGCCCGCTACACCAGCACCACTTCGGGGACAAGCCGGAATCACGTGAGGGGCATGCCGGCACAGCCTCTCAGACTGAACCTCGTGCCGCACACCACAGAACCACCTGCCGGACAGACCGGAAACACCTGCCGGACACGCCGGAACCACCGGCTCATATCCGCCGGAACGACCGCTGGACATGCAAATTCACCTGCCGGCTACGCCGGAAACACTTGGCGAACACTCCGGAATCACCTGCCGGGCATGCCGGAACCACCTCTCAGATATGCCAGAACCACGTGCCAATGACCCCGGAAGCACCTGCCGAGCACGCCGGAACCACCTGCTCGACTCGCCAGAACCACCTGCCGGACACGCAAAAATCACCTGCCGGCTACGCCACAACCAGTTGGGGAAAACTTCGGAATCACCTGCCGGGCTTGCTGGAACCACCTGCCTGGTCATGCCAAAATCACCTGCCAACTACGCCAGTACCACTTGGCGGACACTGTGGAAACACCTGTCGGGCCGGCCGGAACCACATCTCAGACGTGCCAGAACCATGTGCATGAGATGCTGGAACCACACCCCGAACAGACGGAAAACACTGGCCAGACCCGCCTGAACAACCTGCCGAGCACGCCGGAGCCACCTGCTCGACTCGCCGGAACCACCTACCTGACATGCCAAAATCACCAGCCGGGTATGCCAGAACCACTTGGCGGACACTCCGGAATCATCTGCCGGACATGCCGGAACCAGCTCTCAGACACACCAGAACCACGTGCCGGAGACGCCGGAAGCACCTGCCGAGCATGCCAGAGCCACCTGCTCGACTCGCCAGAAACACCTGCCGGACACGCCAAAATCACCTGCTGGGTATGCCAGAACCACCTGGCGGACTCAACGGAATCACCTGCCGCGCATGCCGGAACCACCTCTCAGACGTTCTGGAAGCACGTGCCAGACACTCCGGAACCACCTACCGGACAGACCGGAATCAACTTTTGGGCATGCCGGGACCACCAGTCAGATGTGCCAGAAACACGTGCCGGAGACGCCGGAAGCACCTGCCGAGCACGTCGCAACCACCTGCTCAACTCGCCTGAACCACCTGCCGGACACGCCAAAATCACCTGCCCGCTACACCAGCACCACTTCGGGGACAAGCCGGAATCACGTGAGGGGCATGCCGGCACAGCCTCTCAGACTGAACCTCGTGCCGGACACCACAGAACCACCTGCCGGACAGACCGGAACCACCTGCCGGACACGCCGGAACTACCGGCTCGACCCGCCGAAACGACCGCTGGACATGCAAAATCACCTGCCGGCTACGCCAGAAACACTTGGCGAACACTCCGGAATCACCTGCCGGGCATGCCGGAACCACCTCTCAGATATGCCAGAACCACGTGCCAATGACCCCGGAAGCACCTGCCGAGCACGCCGGAACCACCTGCTCGACTCGCCAGAACCACCTGCCGGAAACGCAAAAATCACCTGCCGGCTACGCCACAACCAGTTGGGGAACACTTCGGAATCACCTGCCGGGCTTGCTGGAACCACCTGCCAGTCATGCCAAAATCACCTGCCAACTACGCCAGAACCGCTTGGCGGACACTGCGGAAACACCTGTCGGGCTGTCTGGAACCACATCTCAGACGTGCCAGAAACGTGTTCATGAGATGCTGGAACCACACCCCGAACAGACGGATACCACCTGCCAGAACAGCCTGAACCACCTGCTGAGCACGCCGGAACCACCTGCTCGACTCACCGGTACCACCTCCCTGACACGCCAAAATCTCCTGCTGGGTATGCCAGAACCACTTGGCGGACACTGCGGAATCATCTGCCGGACATGCCGGAACCAGCTCTCAGACACAACAGAACCACGTGCCGGAGACACCGGAAGCACCTGCCGAACATGCCGGAGCCACCTGCTCGACTCGCCAGAAACACCTGCCGGACACGCCAAAATCACCTGCCCGGTATGCCAGAACCACCTGGTGGACCCTACGGAATCACCTGCCGCGCATGCCGGAACCACCTCTCAGACGTGCCGGAAGCACGTGCCAGACACGCCGGAAACACCTACTGGACAGACCGGAACCACCTGCCAAGAACGCCGGAGCCACCTGTTCGACTCGCTGGAATCACCTGCCGAACAGGCCAATATCAACTGCTGGCTATGCCAGAACCACCTGGGGGACAGTCCAGGATCACCTGCCAGCCATGGCGGAACCACCTCTCAGACGTACCAGAACCACCTGCCAGAGAAGCTGGAAACACGTCCTGGACAGACTGGAACCACGTGACGGCCATGCCTGAACCACCTGCCGAGCACGGCGGAACCACCTGCCGGACACGCCAAAATCACCTGCGGGCTACGCCAGAACCACTTGGACGACTCTCCGAAATGAAGTGCCGGGCAAGTTGTAACCACCTCTCAGACGTGCCAGAAGCACGTGGCGGACAGTCCGGAATCACCTGTTGGGCATACGCAACCACCTCTGAGACGTACCAGAACCACGTGCCATACACGCCGGAACCACCTACCGGAAAGACCGGAATCAACTTTTGGGCATGCCGGAACCACCAGTCAGATGTGCCAGAAACACGTGCCGGAGACGCCGGAAGCACCTGCCGAGCACGTCGCAACCACCTGCTCAACTCGCCGGAACCACCTGCCGGACACGCCAAAATCACCTGCCCGCAACACCAGCACCAATTCGGGGACAAGCCGGAATCACGTGAGGGGCATGCCGGCACAGCCTCTCAGACTGAACCTCGTGCCGGACACCACAGAACCACCTGCCGGACAGACCGGAACCACCTGCCGGACACGCCGGAACCACCGGCTCGACCCGCCGGAACGACCGCTGGACATGCAAAATCACCTGCCGGCTACGCCGGAAACACTTGGCGAACACTCCGGAATCACCTGCCGGGCATGCCGGAACCACCTCTCAGATATGCCAGAACCACGTGCCAATGACCCCGGAAGCACCTGCCGAGCACGCCGGAACCACCTGCTCGACTCGCCAGAACCACCTGCCGGACACGCAAAAATCACCTGCCGGCTACGCCACAACCAGTTGGGGAACACTTCGGAATCACCTGCCGGGCTTGCTGGAACCACCTGCCGGTCATGCCAAAATCACCTGCCAACTACGCCAGTACCACTTGGCGGACACTCTGGAAACACCTGTCGGGCCGGGCGGAACCACATCTCAGACGTGCCAGAACCATGTGCATGAGATGCTGGAACCACACCAGGAACAGACGGAAAACACCTGCCAGACCCGTCTGAACAACCTGCCGAGCACGCCGGAGCCACCTGCTCGACTCGCCGGAACCACCTACCTGACATGCCAAAATCACCAGCCGGGTATGCCAGAACCACTTGGCGGACACTCCGGAATCATCTGCCGGACATGCCGGAACCAGCTCTCAGACACACCAGAACCACGTGCCGGAGACGCCGGAAGCACCTGCCGAGCATGCCGGAGCCACCTGCTCGACTCGCCAGAATCACCTGCCGGACACGCCAAAATCACCTGCCGGGTACGCCAGAACCACCTGGCGGACACTCCGAAATCACCTGTCGCGCATGCCGGAACCACCTCTCAGACGTGCCGGAAGCACGTGCCGGACACGCCGGAATCACCTACCGGACACACCGGAACCACCTGCTGAGCACGCCGGAGCCACCTGTTCGACTCGCTGGAACCACCTGCCGGACAGGCCAATATAAACTGCTGGCTATGCCAGAACCACCTGGGGGACGGTCCGGGATCACCTGCCAGCCATGGCGGAACCACCTCTCAGACGTACCAGAACCACCTGCCAGAGACGCCGGAAACACGTCCTGGACAGTCTGGAACCACCTGCCGGCCAAACCTGAACCACCTGCCAAGCACAACGGAACAACCTGCCAGACACGCCAAAATCACCTGCGTGTTAGGCCAGAACCACTTGGAGGACTCTCTGGGATGACCTGCCGGGCATGCCGGAACCACCTCTCAGACGTGCCAGAACCATGTGGCGGACAGTCCGGAATCACCTGTTGGGCATGCGCAACCACCTCTGAGACGTACCAGAACCACATGCCGTGCAGGCTGGAACCACCTACCGGACAGACCGGAATCACCTTTCGGGCATGCCGGAACCACCTGTCAGATGTGCCAGAAACACGTGCCGGAGACGCCGGAAGCACCTGCAAAGCACGTTGGAACCACCTGCTCAACTCGCCTGAACCACCTGCCGGACACGCCAAAATCACCTGCCCGCTACACCAGCAGCACTTCGGGGACAAGCCTGAATCACGTGAGGGGCATGCCGACACAGCCTCTCAGACTGAACCTCGTGCCGGACACCACAGAACCACCTGCCGGACAGACCGGAACCACCTGCCGGACACGCCGGAACCACCGGCTCGACCCACCGGAACGACCGCTGGACATGCAAAATCACCTGCCGGCTACGCCGGAAACACTTGGCGAACACTCCGGAATCACCTCCCGGGCATGCCGGAACCACCTCTCAGATATGCCAGAGCCACGTGCCACTGACCCCGGAAGCACCTGCCGAGCACGCCGGAACCAACTGCTCGACTCACCAGAACCACCTGCCGATCACGCAAAAAACACCTGCCGGCTACGCCACAACCAGTTGGTGAACACTTTGGAATCACCTGCCAGGCTTGCTGGAACCACCTGCCGGTCATGCCAAAATCACCTGCCAACTACACCAGTACCACTTGGCGGACAATCTGGAAACACCTGTCGGGCCGGCCGGAACCACATCTCAGACGTGCCAGAACCATGTGCATGAGATGCAGGAACCACACCCCGAACAGACGGAAAACACCTGCCAGACCCGTCTGAACAACCTGCCGAGCACGCCGGAGTCACCTGCTCGACTCGCCGGAACCACCTACCTGACATGCCAAAATCACCAGCCGGGTATGCCAGAACCACTTGTCGGACACTCCGGAATCATCTGCCGGACATGCCGGAACCAGCTCTCAGACACACCAGAACCACGTGCCGGAGACGCCGGAAGCACCTGCCGAGCATGCCGGAGCCACCTGCTCGACTCGCCAGAAACACCTGCCGGACACGCCAAAATCACCTGCCGGGTACGCCAGAACCACCTGGCGGACACTCCGAAATCACCTGTCGCGCATGCCGGAACCACATCTCAGACGTGCCGGAAGCACGTGCCGGACACGCCGGAATCACCTACCGGACAGACCGGAACCACCTGCTGAGCACGCCGGAGCCACCTGTTCGACTCGCTGGAACCACCTGCCGGACAGGCCAATATAAACTGCTGGCTATGCCAGAACCACCTGGGGGACGGTCCGGAATCACCTGCCAGCCATGGCGGAACCACCTCTCAGACGTACCAGAACCACCTGCCAGAGACGCCGGAAACACGTCCTGGACAGTCTGGAACCACCTGCCGGCCAAACCTGAACCACCTGCCAAGCACAACGGAACAACCTGCCAGACACGCCAAAATCACCTGCGTGTTAGGCCAGAACCACTTGGAGGACTCTCTGGGATGACCTGCCGGGCATGCCGGAACCACCTCTCAGACGTGCCAGAACCATGTGGCGGACAGTCCGGAATCACCTGTTGGGCATGCGCAACCACCTCTGAGACGTACCAGAACCACATGCCGTGCAGGCTGGAACCACCTACCGGACAGACCGGAATCACCTTTCGGGCATGCCGGAACCACCTGTCAGATGTGCCAGAAACACGTGCCGGAGACGCCGGAAGCACCTGCAAAGCACGTTGGAACCACCAGCTCAACTCGCCTGAACCACCTGCCGGACACGCCAAAATCACCTGCCCGCTACACCAGCACCACTTCGGGGACAAGCCTGAATCACGTGAGGGGCATGCCGGCACAGCCTCTCAGACTGAACCTCGTGCCGGACACCACAGAACCACCTGCCGGACAGACCGGAACCACCTGCAGGACACGCCGGAACCACCTCTCAGATATGCCAGAACCACGTGCCAATGACCCCGGAAGCACCTGCCGAGCACGCCGGAACCACCTGCTCGACTCGCCAGAACCACCTGCTGGACACGCAAAAATCACCTGCCGGCTACGCCACAACCAGTTGGGGAACACTTCGGAATCACCTGCCGGGCTTGCTGGAACCACCTGCCGGTCATGCCAAAATCACCTGCCAACTACGCCAGTACCACTTGGCGGACACTCTGGAAACACCTGTCGGGCCGGCCGGAACCACATCTCAGACGTGCCAGAACCATGTGCATGAGATGCTGGAACCACACCCCGAACAAACGGATACCACCTGCCAGAACCGCCTGAACCACCTGCTGAGCACGCCGGAACCACCTGCTCGACTCACCGGTACCACCTCCCTGACACGCCAAAATCACCTGCTGGGTATGCCAGAACCACTTGGGGGACACTCCGGAATCATCTGCCGTGCATGCCGGAACCAGCTCTCAGACACACCAGAACCAAGTGCCGGAGACGCCGGAAGCACCTGCCGAGCATGCCGGAGCCACCTGCTCGACTCGCCAGAAACACCTGCCGGACACGCCAAAATCAGCTGCCGGGTATGCCAGAACCACCTGGCGGACACTACGGAATCACCTGCCGCGCATGCCGGAACCACCTCTCAGACGTGCCGGAAGCACGTGCCAGACACGCCAGAAACACCTACTGGACAGACCGGAACCACCTGACAAGAACGCCGGAGCCACCTGTTCGACTCGCTGGAATCACCTGCCGAACAGGCCAATATCAACTGCTGGCTATGCCAGAACCACCTGGGGGACTGTCCGGGATCACCTGCCAGCCATGGCGGAACCACCTCTCAGACGTACCAGAACCACCTGCCGGAGAAGCTGGAAACACGTCCTGGACAGACTGGAACCACGTGACGGCCATGCCTGAACCACCTGCCGAGCACGGAGGAACCACCTGCCGGACACGCCAAAATCACCTGCGGGCTACGCCAGAACCACTTGGACGACTCTCCGAAATGACCTGCCGGGCAAGTTGGAACCACCTCTCAGACGTGCCAGAAGCACGTGGCGGACAGTCCGGAATCACCTGTTGGGCATACGCAACCACCTCTGAGACGTACCAGAACCACGTGCCGTACACGCCGGAACCACCTACCGGAAAGACCGGAATCAACTTTTGGGCATGCCGGAACCACCAGTCAGATGTGCCAGAAACACGTGCCGGAGACGCCGGAAGCACCTGCCGAGCACGTCGCAACCACCTGCTCAACTCGCCGGAACCACCTGCCGGACACGCCAAAATCACCTGCCCGCAACACCAGCACCAATTCGGGGACAAGCCGGAATCACGTGAGGGGCATGCCGGCACAGCCTCTCAGACTGAACCTCGTGCCGGACACCACAGAACCACCTGCCGGACAGACCGGAACCACCTGCCGGACACGCCGGAACCACCGGCTCGACCCGCCGGAACGACCGCTGGACATGCAAAATCACCTGCCGGCTACGCCGGAAACACTTGGCGAACACTCCGGAATCACCTGCCGGGCATGCCGGAACCACCTCTCAGATATGCCAGAACCACGTGCCAATGACCCCGGAAGCACCTGCCGAGCACGCCGGAACCACCTGCTCGACTTGCCAGAACCACCTGCCGGACACGCAAAAATCACCTGCCGGCTATGCCACAACCAGTTGGGGAAAACTTCGGAATCACCTGCCGGGCTTGCTGGAACCACCTGCCGGTCATGCCAAAATCACCTGCCAACTACGCCAGTACCACTTGGCGGACACTGTGGAAACACCTGTCGGGCCGGCCGGAACCACATCTCAGACGTGCCAGAACCATGTGCATGAGATGCTGGAACCACACCCCGAACAGACGGAAAACACCTGCCAGACCCGTCTGAACAACCTGCCGAGCACGCCGGAGCCACCTGCTCGACTCGCCGGAACCACCTACCTGACATGCCAAAATCACCAGCCGGGTATGCCAGAACCACTTGGCGGACACTCCAGAATCATCTGCCGGACATGCCGGAACCAGCTCTCAGACACACCAGAACCACGTGCCGGAGACGCCGGAAGCACCTGCCGAGCATGCCGGAGCCACCTGCTCGACTCGCCAGAAACACATGCCGGACACGCCAAAATCACCTGCCGGGTACGCCAGAACCACCTGGCGGACACTCCGAAATCACCTGTCGCGCATGCCGGAACCACATCTCAGACGTGCCGGAAGCACGTGCCGGACACGCCGGAATCACCTACCGGACAGACCGGAACCACCTGCTGAGCACGCCGGAGCCACCTGTTCGACTCGCTGGAACCACCTGCCGGACAGGCCAATATAAACTGCTGGCTATGCCAGAACCACCTGGGGGACGGTCCGGAATCACCTGCCAGCCATGGCGGAACCACCTCTCAGACGTACCAGAACCACCTGCCAGAGACGCCGGAAACACGTCCTGGACAGTCTGGAACCACCTGCCGGCCAAGCCTGAACCACCTGCCAAGCACAACGGAACAACCTGCCAGACACGCCAAAATCACCTGCGTGTTAGGCCAGAACCACTTGGAGGACTCTCTGGGATGACCTGCCGGGCATGCCGGAACCACCTCTCAGACGTGCCAGAACCATGTGGCGGACAGTCCGGAATCACCTGTTGGGCATGCGCAACCACCTCTGAGACGTACCAGAACCACATGCCGTGCAGGCTGGAACCACCTACCGGACAGACCGGAATCACCTTTCGGGCATGCCGGAACCACCTGTCAGATGTGCCAGAAACACGTGCCGGAGACGCCGGAAGCACCTGCAAAGCACGTTGGAACCACCAGCTCAACTCGCCTGAACCACCTGCCGGACACGCCAAAATCACCTGCCCGCTACACCAGCACCACTTCGGGGACAAGCCGGAATCACGTGAGGGGCATGCCGGCACAGCCTCTCAGACTGAACCTCGTGCCGGACACCACAGAACCACCTGCCGGACAGACCGGAACCACCTGCCGGACACGCCGGAACCACCGGCTCGACCCACCGGAACGACCGCTGGACATGCAAAATCACCTGCCGGCTACGCCAGAAACACTTGGCGAACACTCCGGAATCACCTGCCGGGCATGC
Organism: Equus przewalskii; assembly: GCF_037783145.1. NCBI lineage: Eukaryota > Metazoa > Chordata > Mammalia > Perissodactyla > Equidae > Equus > Equus przewalskii. Next base: position 67,989 of record NW_027227708.1, on the reverse strand, counting down.
CGGAACCACCTCTCAGATATGCCAGAGCCACGTGCCACTGACCCCGGAAGCACCTGCCGAGCACGCCGGAACCACCTGCTCGACTCGCCAGAACCACCTGCCGATCACGCAAAAAACACCTGCCGGCTACGCCACAACCAGTTGGTGAACACTTTGGAATCACCTGCCAGGCTTGCTGGAACCACCTGCCGGTCATGCCAAAATCACCTGCCAACTACACCAGAACCGCTTGGCGGACCCTGCGGAAACACCTGTCGGGCCGGCCGGAACCACATCTCAGACGTGCCAGAACCATGTGCATGAGATGCTGGAACCACACCCCGAACAGACGGAAAACACCTGCCAGACCCGTCTGAACAACCTGCCGAGCACGCCGGAGCCACCTGCTCGACTCGCCGGAACCACCTACCTGACATGCCAAAATCACCTGCTGGGTATGCCAGAACCACTTGGCGGACACTCCGGAATCATCTGCCGGACATGCCGGAACCAGCTCTCAGACACACCAGAACCACGTGCCGGAGACGCCGGAAGCACCTGCCGAGCATGCCGGAGCCACCTGCTCGACTCGCCAGAAACACCTGCCGGACACGCCAAAATCACCTGCCGGGTACGCCAGAACCACCTGGCGGACACTCCGAAATCACCTGTCGCGCATGCCGGAACCACCTCTCAGACGTGCCGGAAGCACGTGCCGGACACGCCGGAATCACCTACCGGACAGACCGGAACCACCTGCCGAGCACGCCGGAGCCACCTGTTCGACTCGCTGGAACCACCTGCCGGACAGGCCAATATCAACTGCTGGCTATGCCAGAACCACCTGGGGGACGGCCCGGAATCACCTGCCAGCCATGGCGGAACCACCTCTCAGACGTACCAGAACCACCTGCCGGAGAAGCTGGAAACACGTCCTGGACAGACTGGAACCACGTGACGGCCATGCCTGAACCACCTTCCGAGCACTGCGGAACCACCTGCCGGACACGCCAAAATCACCTGCGGGCTACGCCAGAACCACTTGGACGACTCTCCGAAATGACCTGCAGGGCATGTTGGAACCACCTCTCAGACGTGCCAGAAGCACCTGCCGGACAAGCTGGAAACACGTCCTGGACAGTCTGGAACCACCTGCCGGCCAAGCCTGAACCACCTGCCAAGCACAACGGAACAACCTGCCAGACACGCCAAAATCACCTGCGTGTTATGCCAGAACCACTTGGAGGACTCTCTGGGATGACCTGCCGGGCATGCCGGAACCACCTCTCAGACGTGCCAGAACCATGTGGCGGACAGTCCGGAATCACCTGTTGGGCATGCGCAACCACCTCTGAGACGTACCAGAACCACATGCCGTGCAGGCTGGAACCACCTACCGGACAGACGGGAATCACCTTTCGGGCATGCCGGAACCACCTGTCAGATGTGCCAGAAACACGTGCCGGAGACGCCGGAAGCACCTGCCAAGCACGTTGGAACCACCTGCTCACTCGCCTGAACCACCTGCCGGACATGCCAAAATCACCTGCCGACTATGCCAGAACCACTTGGCGAACACTCCGGAATCACTTGCCGGGCATGCAGGAACCACCTCTCAGACATGCCAGAACCCCGGGCCAATGACCCCGGAAGCACCAGCCGAGCACGCCAGAACCACCTGCTCGACTCGCCAGAACCACCTGCCGATCACGCAAAAATCACCTGCCAGCTACGCCACAACCAGTTAGTGAACACTTTGGAATCACCTGCCAGGCTTGCTGGAACCACCTGCCAGTCATGCCAAAATCACCTGACAACTACGCCAGAACCGCTTGGCGGACACTGCGGAAACACCTGTCGGGCCGGCCGGAACCACATCTCAGACGTGCCAGAAACGTGTTCATGAGATGCTGGAACCACACCCCGAACAGACGGATACCACCTGCCAGAACCGCCTGAACCACCTGCTGAGCACGCCGGAACCACCTGCTCGACTCACCGGTACCAGCTCCCTGAAACGCCAAACTCACCTGCTGGGTATGCCAGAACCACTTGGCGGACACTGCGGAATCATCTGCCGGACATGCCGGAACCAGCTCTCAGACATACCAGAATCAAGTGCCGGAGACGCCGGAAGCACCTGCCGAGCATGCCGGAGCCACCTGCTCGACTCGCCAGAAACACCTGCCGGACACGCCAAAATCACCTGCCGGCTATGCCAGAACCACCAGGCGGACACTACGGAATCACCTGCCGCGCATGCCGGAACCACCTCTCAGACGTGCCGGAAGCACGTGCCAGACACGCCGGAAACACCTACCCGACAGACCGGAATCACCTGCCAAGAACGCCGGAAACACCTGTTCGACTCGCTGGAACCACCTGCCGGACAGGCCAATATCAACTGCTGGCTATGCCAGAACCACCTGGGGGACAGTCCGGGATCACCTGCCAGCCATGGCGGAACCACCTCTCAGACGTACCAGAACCACCTGCCGGAGAAGCTGGAAACACGTCCTGGACAGACTGGAACCACGTGACGGCCATGCCTGAACCACCTGCCGAGCACGGCGGAACCACCTGCCGGACACACCAAAATCACCTGCGGGCTACGCCAGAACCACTTGGACGACTCTCCGAAATGACCTGCAGGGCATGTTGGAACCACCTCTCAGACGTGCCAGAACCACTTGGCGAACACTCCGGAATCACTTGCCGGGCATGCAGGTACCACCTCTCAGACATGCCAGAACCCCGTGCCAATGACCCCGGAAGCACCAGCCGAGCACGCCGGAACCACCAGCTCGACTCGCCAGAACCACCTGCCGATCACGCAAAAATCACCTGCCGGCTACGCCACAACCAGTTGGTGAACACTTTGGAATCACTTGCCAGGCTTGTTGGAACCACCTGCCGGTCATCAGAAAATCACCTGCCAACTACGCCAGAACCGCTTGGCGGACACTGCGGAAACACCTGTCGGGCCGGCCGGAACCACATCTCAGACGTGCCAGAAACGTGTTCATGAGATGCTGGAACCACACCCCGAACAGACGGATACCACCTGCCAGAACCGCCTGAACCACCTGCTGAGCACGCCGGAACCACCTGCTCGACTCACCGGTACCACCTACCTGACACGCCAAAATCACCTGCTGGGTATGCCAGAACCACTTGGTGGACACTCCAGAATCATCTGCCGGACATGCCGGAACCAGCTCTCAGACACACCAGAACCAAGTGCCAGAGACGCCGGAAGCACCTGCCGAGCATGCCGGAGCCACCTGCTTGACTCGCCAGAAACACATGCCGGACATGTCAAAATCACCTGCCGGGTATGCCAGAACCACCTGGCGGACACTACGGAATCACCTGCCGCGCATGCCGGAACCACCTCTCAGTCGTGCCGGAAGCACGTGCCAGACACGCCGGAAACACCTACCGGACAGACCGGAACCACCTGCCAAGAACGTCGGAGCCACCTGTTCGACTCACTGGAACCACCTGCCGGACAGTCCAATATCAACTGCTGGCTATGCTAGCACCACCTGGGGGACAGTCCGGGATCACCTGTCAGCCATGGCGGAACCACCTCTCAGAGGTACCAGAACCACCTGCCGGAGAAGCTGGAAACACGTCCTGGACAGACTGGAACCACGTGACGGCCATGCCTGAACCACCTGCCGAGCACGGCGGAACCACCTGCCGGACTCGCCAAAATCACCTGCGGGCTACGCCAGAACCACTTGGACGACTCTCCGAAATGACCTGCCGGGCATGTTGGAACCACCTCTCAGACGTGCCAGAAGCACGTGGCGGACAGTCCGGAATCACCTGTTGGGCATACGCAACCACCTCTGAGACGTACCAGAACCATGTGCCGTGCACGCCGGAACCACCTACCCGAGAGACCGGTATCAACTTTTGGGCATGCCGGAACCACCAGTCAGATGTGCCAGAAACACGTGCCGGAGACGCCGGAAGCACCTGTCCAGCACGTCGCAACCACCTGCTCAACTCGCCTGAACCACCTGCCGGACACGCCAAAATCACCTGCCCGCTACACCAGCACCACTTCGGGGACAAGCCGGAATCACGTGAGGGGCATGCCGGCACAGCCTCTCAGACTGAGCCTCGTGCCGGACTCCACAGAACCACCTGCCGGACAGACCGGAACCACCTGCCGGACACGCCGGAACCACCGGCTCGACCCGCCGGAACGACCGCTGGACATGCAAAATCACCTGCCGGCTACGCCGGAAACACTTGGCGAACACTCCGGAATCACCTGCCGGGCATGCCGGAACCACCTCTCAAATATGCCAGAACCACGTGCCAATGACCCCGGAAGCACCTGCCGAGCACCCCGGAACCACCTGCTCGACTCGCCAGAACCACCTGCCGGACACGCAAAAATCACCTGCCGGCTACGCCACAACCAGTGGGGAACACTCCGGAATCATCTGCCGGAAATGCTGGAACCAGCTCTCAGACACACCAGAACCACGTGCCTGAGACGCTGGAAGCACCTGCCGAGCATGCCGGAGCCACCTGCTCGACTCGCCAGAAATACCTGCCGGACACGCCAAAATCACCTGCCGGGTACGCCAGAACCACCTGGCGGACACTCCGAAATCACCTGTCGCGCATGCCGGAACCACCTCTCAGACGTGCCGGAAGCACGTGCCGGACACGCCGCAATCACCTACCGGACAGACCGGAACCACCTGCCGAGCACGCCGGAGCCACCTGTTCGACTCGCTGGAACCACCTGCCGGACAGGCCAATATCAACTGCTGGCTATGCCAGAACCACCTGGGGGACGGTCCGGAATCACCTGCCAGCCATGGCAGAACCACCTCTCAGACGTACCAGAACCACCTGCCGGACAAGCTGGAAACACGTCCTGGACAGTCTGGAACCACCTGCCGGCCAAGCCTGAACCACCTGCCAAGCACAACGGAACAACCTGCCAGACATGCCAAAATCACCTGCGTGTTATGCCAGAACCACTTGGAGGACTCTCTGGGATGACCTGCCGGGCATGCCGGAACCACCTCTCAGACGTGCCAGAACCATGTGGCGGACAGTCCGGAATCACCTGTTGGGCATGCGCAACCACCTCTGAGACGTACAAGAACCACATGCGGTGCAGGCTGGAACCACCTACCGGACAGACGGGAATCACATTTCGGGCATGCCGGAACCACCTGTCAGATGTGCCAGAAACACGTGCCAGAGATGCCGGAAGCACCTGCCAAGCACGTTGGAACCACCTGCTCAACTCGCCTGAACCACCTGCCGGACATGCCAAAATCACCTGCCGACTATGCCAGAACCACTTGGCGAACACTCCGGAATCACTTGCCGGGCATGCAGGAACCACCTCTCAGACATGCCAGAACCCCGTGCCAATGACCCCGGAAGCACCAGCCGAGCACGCCGGAACCACCAGCTCGACTCGCCAGAACCACCTGCCGATCACGCAAAAATCACCTGCCGGCTACGCCACAACCAGTTGGTGAACACTTTGGAATCACTTGCCAGGCTTGTTGGAACCACCTGCCGGTCATTAGAAAATCACCTGCCAACTACGCCAGAACCGCTTGGCGGACACTGCGGAAAAACCTGTCGGGCCGGCCGGGACCACATCTCAGACGTGCCAGAAACGTGTTCATGAGATGCTGGAACCACACCCCGAACAGACGGATACCACCTGCCAGAACCGCCTGAACCACCTGCTGAGCACGCCGGAAGCACCTGCTCGACTCGCCAGAAACACCTGCCGGACACGCCAAAATCACCTGCCGGGTATGCCAGAACCACCTGGCGGACACTACGGAATCACCTGCCGCGCATGCCGGAACAACCTCTCAGACGTGCCGGAAGCACGTGCCAGACACGCCGGAAACACCTACCGGACAGACCGGAACCACCTGCCAAGAACGCCGGAGCCACCTGTTCGACTCACTGGAACCACCTGCCGGACAGTCCAATATCAACTGCTGGCTATGCCAGCACCACCTGGGGGACAGTCCGGGATCACCTGTCAGCCATGGCGGAACCACCTCTCAGAGGTACCAGAACCACCTGCCGGAGAAGCTGGAAACACGTCCTGGACAGACTGGAAACACGTGACGGCCATGCCTGAACCACCTGCCGAGCACGGCGGAACCACCTGCCGGACTCGCCAAAATCACCTGCGGGCTACGCCAGAACCACTTGGACGACTCTCCGAAATGACCTGCCGGGCATGTTGGAACCACCTCTCAGACGTGCCAGAAGCACGTGGCGGACAGTCCGGAATCACCTGTTGGGCATACGCAACCACCTCTGAGACGTACCAGAACCATGAGCCGTGCACGCCGGAACCACCTACCCGAGAGACCGGAATCAACTTTTGTGCATGCCGGAACCACCAGTCAGATGTGCCAGAAACACGTGCCGGAGACGCCGGAAGCACCTGCCCAGCACGTTGCAACCACCTGCTCAACTCGCCTGAACCACCTGCCGGACACGCCAAAATCACCTGCCCGCTACACCAGCACCACTTCGGGGACAAGCCAGAATTACGTGAGGGGCATGCCGGCACAGCCTCTCAGACTGAACCTCGTGCCGGACACCACAGAACCACCTGCCGGACAGACCGGAACCACCTGCCGGACACGCCGGAACCACCGGCTCGACCCGCTGGAACGACCGCTGGACATGCAAAATCACCTGCCGGCTATGCCGGAAACACTTGGCGAACACTCCGGAATCACCTGCCGGGCATGCCGGAACCACCTCTCAGATATGCCAGAACCACGTGCCAATGACCCCGGAAGCACCTGCCGAGCACGCCGGAACCACCTGCTCGACTCGCCAGAACCACCTGCCGGACACACAAAAATCACCTGCCGGCTACGCCACAACCAGTTGGGGAACACTTCGGAATCACCTGCCGGGCTTGCTGGAACCACCTGCCGGTCATGCCAAAATCACCTGCCAACTACGCCAGTACCACTTGGCGGACACTGTGGAAACACCTGTCGGGCCGGCCGGAACCACATCTCAGACGTGCCAGAACCATGTGCATGAGATGCTGGAACCACACCCCGAACAGACGGAAAACACCTGCCAGACCCGTCTGAACAACCTGCCGAGCACGCCGGAGCCACCTGCTCGACTCGCCGGAACCACCTACCTGACATGCCAAAATCACCAGCCGGGTATGCCAGAACCACTTGGCGGACACTCCGGAATCATCTGCCGGACATGCTGGAACCAGCTCTCAGAAACACCAGAACCACGTGCCGGAGACGCCGGAAGCACCTGCCGAGCATGCCGGAGCCACCTGCTCGACTCGCCAGAAACACCTGCCGGACACGCCAAAATCACCTGCCGGGTACGCCAGAACCACCTGGCGGACACTCCGAAATCACCTGTCGCGCATGCCGGAACCACCTCTCAGACGTGCCGGAAGCACGTGCCGGACACGCCGGAATCACCTACCGGACAGACCGGAACCACCTGCCGAGCACGCCGGAGCCACCTGTTCGACTCGCTGGAACCACCTGCCGGACAGGCCAATATCAACTGCTGGCTATGCCAGAACCACCTGGGGGACGGTCCGGAATCACCTGCCAGCCATGGCGGAACCACCTCTCAGACGTACCAGAACCACCTGCCGGACAAGCTGGAAACACGTCCTGGACAGTCTGGAACCACCTGCCGGCCAAGCCTGAACCACCTGCCAAGCACAACGGAACAACCTGCCAGACATGCCAAAATCACCTGCGTGTTATGCCAGAACCACTTGGAGGACTCTCTGGGATGACCTGCCGGGCATGCCGGAACCACCTCTCAGACGTGCCAGAACCATGTGGCGGACAGTCCGGAATCACCTGTTGGGCATGCGCAACCACCTCTGAGACGTACCAGAACCACATGCCGTGCAGGCTGGAACCACCTACCGGACAGACGGGAATCACCTTTCGGGCATGCCGGAACCACCTGTCAGATGTGCCAGAAACAGGTGCCGGAGACGCCGGAAGCACCTGCCAAGCACGTTGGAACCACCTGCTCAACTCGCCTGAACCACCTGCCGGACATGCCAAAATCACCTGCCGACTATGCCAGAACAACTTGGCGAACACTCCGGAATCACTTGCCGGGCATGCAGGAACCACCTCTCAGACATGCCAGAACCCCGTGCCGATGACCCCAGAAGCACCAGCCGAGCACGCCGGAACCACCAGCTCGACTCGCCAGAACCACCTGCCGATCACGCAAAAATCACCTGCCGGCTATGCCACAACCAGTTGGTGAACACTTTGGAATCACCTGCCAGGCTTGCTGGAACCACCTGCCGGTCATGCCAAAATCACCTGCCAACTACGTCAGAACCGCTTGGCGCTCACTGCGGAAACACCTGTCAGGCCGGTTGGAACCACATCTCTGACGTGCCAGAAACGTTCATGAGATGCTGGAACCACACCCCGAACACACGGATACCACCTGCCAGAACCGCCTGAACCACCTGCTGAGCACGCCGGAACCACCTGCTCGACTCACCGGTACCACCTCCCTGACACGCCAAAATCAGCTGCTGGGTATGCCAGAACCACTTGGTGGACACTCCGGAATCATCTGCCGGACATGCCGGAACCAGCTCTCAGACACACCAGAACCACGTGCCGCAGACGCCGGAAGCACCTGCCGAGCATGCCGGAGCCACCTGCTCGACTCGCCAGAAACACCTGCCGGACACGCCAAAATCACCTGCCGGGTATGCCAGAACCACCTGGCGGACACTACGGAATCACCTGCCGCGCATGCCGGAACCACCTCTCAGTCGTGCCGGAAGCACGTGCCAGACACGCCGGAAACACCTACCCGACAGACCGGAACCACCTGCCAAGAACGCCGGAGCCACCTGTTCGACTCGCTGGAACCACCTGCCGGACAGGCCAATATCAACTGCTGGCTATGCCAGAACCACCTGGGGGACAGTCCGGGATCACCTGCCAGCCATGGGGGAACCACCTCTCAGACGTCCCAGAACCACCTGCCGGAGAAGCTGGAAACACGTCCTGGACAGACTGGAACCACGTGACGGCCATGCCTGAACCACCTGCCGAGCACGGCGGAACCACCTGCCCGACACGCCAAAATCACCTGCGGGCTACGCCAGAACCACTTGGACGACTCTCCGAAATGACCTGCCGGGCATGTTGGAAACACCTCTCAGACGTGCCAGAAGCACGTGGCGGACAGTCCGGAATCACCTGTTGGGCATACGCAACCACCTCTGAGACGTACCAGAACCACGTGCCGTGCACGCCGGAACCACCTACCGGACAGACCGGAATCAACTTTTGGGCATGCCGGAACCACCAGTCAGATGTGCCAGAAACACGTGCCGGAGACGCCGGAAGCACCTGCCCAGCACGTCGCAACCACCTGCTCAACTCGCCTGAACCACCTGCCGGACACGCCAAAATCACCTGCCCGCTACACCAGCACCACTTCGGGGACAAGCCAGAATCACGTGAGGGGCATGCCGGCACAGCCTCTCAGACTGAACCTCGTGCCGCACACCACAGAACCACCTGCCGGACAGACCGGAACCACCTGCCGGACACGCCGGAACCACCGGCTCGACCCGCCGGAACGACCGCTGGACATGCAAAATCACCTGCCGGCTACGCCAGAAACACTTGGCGAACACTCCGGAATCACCTGCCGGGCATGCCGGAACCACCTCTCAGATATGCCAGAACCACTTGCCAATGACCCCGGAAGCAGCTGCCGAGCACGCCGGAACCACCTGCTCGACTCGCCAGAACCACCTGCCGGACACGCAAAAATCACCTGCCGGCTACGCCATAACCAGTTGGGGAACACTTCGGAATCACCTGCCGGGCTTGCTGGAACCACCTGCCGGTCATGCCAAAATCACCTGCCAACTACGCCAGTACCACTTGGCGGACACTGTGGAAACACCTGTCGGGCCGGCCGGAACCACATCTCAGACGTGCCAGAACCATGTGCCTGAGATGCTGGAACCACACCCCGAACAGACGGAAAACACCTGCCAGACCCGTCTGAACAACCTGCCGAGCACGCCGGAGCCACCTGCTCGACTCGCCGGAACCACCTACCTGACATGCCAAAATCACCAGCCGGGTATGCCAGAACCACTTGGCGGACACTCCGGAATCATCTGCCGGACATGCTGGAACCAGCTCTCAGACACACCAGAACCACGTGCCGGAGACGCCGGAAGCACCTGCCCAGCACGTCGCAACCACCTGCTCAACTCGCCTGAACCACCTGCCGGACACGCCAAAATCACCTGCCCGCTACACCAGCACCACTTCGGGGACAAGCCGGAATCACGTGAGGGGCATGCCGGCACAGCCTCTCAGACTGAGCCTCGTGCCGGACTCCACAGAACCACCTGCCGGACAGACCGGAACCACCTGCCGGACACGCCGGAACCACCGGCTCGACCCGCCGGAACGACCGCTGGACATGCAAAATCACCTGCCGGCTACGCCGGAAACACTTGGCGAACACTCCGGAATCACCTGCCGGGCATGCCGGAACCACCTCTCAAATATGCCAGAACCACGTGCCAATGACCCCGGAAGCACCTGCCGAGCACCCCGGAACCACCTGCTCGACTCGCCAGAACCACCTGCCGGACACGCAAAAATCACCTGCCGGCTACGCCACAACCAGTGGGGAACACTCCGGAATCATCTGCCGGAAATGCTGGAACCAGCTCTCAGACACACCAGAACCACGTGCCTGAGACGCTGGAAGCACCTGCCGAGCATGCCGGAGCCACCTGCTCGACTCGCCAGAAATACCTGCCGGACACGCCAAAATCACCTGCCGGGTACGCCAGAACCACCTGGCGGACACTCCGAAATCACCTGTCGCGCATGCCGGAACCACCTCTCAGACGTGCCGGAAGCACGTGCCGGACACGCCGCAATCACCTACCGGACAGACCGGAACCACCTGCCGAGCACGCCGGAGCCACCTGTTCGACTCGCTGGAACCACCTGCCGGACAGGCCAATATCAACTGCTGGCTATGCCAGAACCACCTGGGGGACGGTCCGGAATCACCTGCCAGCCATGGCGGAACCACCTCTCAGACGTACCAGAACCACCTGCCGGACAAGCTGGAAACACGTCCTGGACAGTCTGGAACCACCTGCCGGCCAAGCCTGAACCACCTGCCAAGCACAACGGAACAACCTGCCAGACATGCCAAAATCACCTGCGTGTTATGCCAGAACCACTTGGAGGACTCTCTGGGATGACCTGCCGGGCATGCCGGAACCACCTCTCAGACGTGCCAGAACCATGTGGCGGACAGTCCGGAATCACCTGTTGGGCATGCGCAACCACCTCTGAGACGTACAAGAACCACATGCGGTGCAGGCTGGAACCACCTACCGGACAGACGGGAATCACCTTTCGGGCATGCCGGAACCACCTGTCAGATGTGCCAGAAACACGTGCCAGAGATGCCGGAAGCACCTGCCAAGCACGTTGGAACCACCTGCTCAACTCGCCTGAACCACCTGCCGGACATGCCAAAATCACCTGCCGACTATGCCAGAACCACTTGGCGAACACTCCGGAATCACTTGCCGGGCATGCAGGAACCACCTCTCAGACATGCCAGAACCCCGTGCCAATGACCCCGGAAGCACCAGCCGAGCACGCCGGAACCACCAGCTCGACTCGCCAGAACCACCTGCCGATCACGCAAAAATCACCTGCCGGCTACGCCACAACCAGTTGGTGAACACTTTGGAATCACTTGCCAGGCTTGTTGGAACCACCTGCCGGTCATTAGAAAATCACCTGCCAACTACGCCAGAACCGCTTGGCGGACACTGCGGAAAAACCTGTCGGGCCGGCCGGGACCACATCTCAGACGTGCCAGAAACGTGTTCATGAGATGCTGGAACCACACCCCGAACAGACGGATACCACCTGCCAGAACCGCCTGAACCACCTGCTGAGCACGCCGGAAGCACCTGCTCGACTCGCCAGAAACACCTGCCGGACACGCCAAAATCACCTGCCGGGTATGCCAGAACCACCTGGCGGACACTACGGAATCACCTGCCGCGCATGCCGGAACAACCTCTCAGACGTGCCGGAAGCACGTGCCAGACACGCCGGAAACACCTACCGGACAGACCGGAACCACCTGCCAAGAACGCCGGAGCCACCTGTTCGACTCACTGGAACCACCTGCCGGACAGTCCAATATCAACTGCTGGCTATGCCAGCACCACCTGGGGGACAGTCCGGGATCACCTGTCAGCCATGGCGGAACCACCTCTCAGAGGTACCAGAACCACCTGCCGGAGAAGCTGGAAACACGTCCTGGACAGACTGGAAACACGTGACGGCCATGCCTGAACCACCTGCCGAGCACGGCGGAACCACCTGCCGGACTCGCCAAAATCACCTGCGGGCTACGCCAGAACCACTTGGACGACTCTCCGAAATGACCTGCCGGGCATGTTGGAACCACCTCTCAGACGTGCCAGAAGCACGTGGCGGACAGTCCGGAATCACCTGTTGGGCATACGCAACCACCTCTGAGACGTACCAGAACCATGAGCCGTGCACGCCGGAACCACCTACCCGAGAGACCGGAATCAACTTTTGTGCATGCCGGAACCACCAGTCAGATGTGCCAGAAACACGTGCCGGAGACGCCGGAAGCACCTGCCCAGCACGTTGCAACCACCTGCTCAACTCGCCTGAACCACCTGCCGGACACGCCAAAATCACCTGCCCGCTACACCAGCACCACTTCGGGGACAAGCCAGAATTACGTGAGGGGCATGCCGGCACAGCCTCTCAGACTGAACCTCGTGCCGGACACCACAGAACCACCTGCCGGACAGACCGGAACCACCTGCCGGACACGCCGGAACCACCGGCTCGACCCGCTGGAACGACCGCTGGACATGCAAAATCACCTGCCGGCTACGCCGGAAACACTTGGCGAACACTCCGGAATCACCTGCCGGGCATGCCGGAACCACCTCTCAGATATGCCAGAACCACGTGCCAATGACCCCGGAAGCACCTGCCGAGCACGCCGGAACCACCTGCTCGACTCGCCAGAACCACCTGCCGGACACACAAAAATCACCTGCCGGCTACGCCACAACCAGTTGGGGAACACTTCGGAATCACCTGCCGGGCTTGCTGGAACCACCTGCCGGTCATGCCAAAATCACCTGCCAACTACGCCAGTACCACTTGGCGGACACTGTGGAAACACCTGTCGGGCCGGCCGGAACCACATCTCAGACGTGCCAGAACCATGTGCATGAGATGCTGGAACCACACCCCGAACAGACGGAAAACACCTGCCAGACCCGTCTGAACAACCTGCCGAGCACGCCGGAGCCACCTGCTCGACTCGCCGGAACCACCTACCTGACATGCCAAAATCACCAGCCGGGTATGCCAGAACCACTTGGCGGACACTCCGGAATCATCTGCCGGACATGCTGGAACCAGCTCTCAGAAACACCAGAACCACGTGCCGGAGACGCCGGAAGCACCTGCCGAGCATGCCGGAGCCACCTGCTCGACTCGCCAGAAACACCTGCCGGACACGCCAAAATCACCTGCCGGGTACGCCAGAACCACCTGGCGGACACTCCGAAATCACCTGTCGCGCATGCCGGAACCACCTCTCAGACGTGCCGGAAGCACGTGCCGGACACGCCGGAATCACCTACCGGACAGACCGGAACCACCTGCCGAGCACGCCGGAGCCACCTGTTCGACTCGCTGGAACCACCTGCCGGACAGGCCAATATCAACTGCTGGCTATGCCAGAACCACCTGGGGGACGGTCCGGAATCACCTGCCAGCCATGGCGGAACCACCTCTCAGACGTACCAGAACCACCTGCCGGACAAGCTGGAAACACGTCCTGGACAGTCTGGAACCACCTGCCGGCCAAGCCTGAACCACCTGCCAAGCACAACGGAACAACCTGCCAGACATGCCAAAATCACCTGCGTGTTATGCCAGAACCACTTGGAGGACTCTCTGGGATGACCTGCCGGGCATGCCGGAACCACCTCTCAGACGTGCCAGAACCATGTGGCGGACAGTCCGGAATCACCTGTTGGGCATGCGCAACCACCTCTGAGACGTACCAGAACCACATGCCGTGCAGGCTGGAACCACCTACCGGACAGACCGGAATCACCTTTCGGGCATGCCGGAACCACCTGTCAGATGTGCCAGAAACAGGTGCCGGAGACGCCGGAAGCACCTGCCAAGCACGTTGGAACCACCTGCTCAACTCGCCTGAACCACCTGCCGGACATGCCAAAATCACCTGCCGGCTATGCCACAACCAGTTGTTGAACACTTTGGAATCACCTGCCAGGCTTGCTGGAACCACCTGCCGGTCATGCCAAAATCACCTGCCAACTACGTCAGAACCGCTTGGCGCTCACTGCGGAAACACCTGTCAGGCCGGTTGGAACCACATCTCTGACGTGCCAGAAACGTGTTCATGAGATGCTGGAACCACACCCCGAACACACGGATACCACCTGCCAGAACCGCCTGAACCACCTGCTGAGCACGCCGGAACCACCTGCTCGACTCACCGGTACCACCTCCCTGACACGCCAAAATCAGCTGCTGGGTATGCCAGAACCACTTGGCGGACACTCCGGAATCATCTGCCGGACATGCCGGAACCAGCTCTCAGACACACCAGAACCACGTGCCGCAGACGCCGGAAGCACCTGCCGAGCATGCCGGAGCCACCTGCTCGACTCGCCAGAAACACCTGCCGGACACGCCAAAATCACCTGCCGGGTACGCCAGAACCACCTGGCGGACACTACGGAATCACCTGCCGCGCATGCCGGAACAACCTCTCAGACGTGCCGGAAGCACGTGCCGGACACGCCGGAATCACCTACCGGACAGACCGGAACCACCTGCCGAGCACGCCGGAGCCACCTGTTCGACTCGCTGGAACCACCTGCCGGACAGGCCAATATCAACTGCTGGCTATGTCAGAACCACCTGGGGGACGGTCCGGAATCACCTGCCAGCCATGGCGGAACCACCTCTCAGACGTACCAGAACCACCTGCCGGACAAGCGGGAAACACGTCCTGGACAGTCTGGAACCACCTGCCGGCCAAGCCTGAACCACCTGCCAAGCACAACGGAACAACCTGCCAGGCACGCCAAAATCACCTGCGTGTTATGCCAGAACCACTTGGAGGACTCTCTGGGATGACCTGCCGGGCATGCCGGAACCACCTCTCAGACGTGCCAGAACCATGTGGCGGACAGTCCGGAATCACCTGTTGGGCATGCGCAACCACCTCTCAGACGTACCAGAACCACCTGCCGGAGAAGCTGGAAACACGTCCTGGACAGACTGGAACCACGTGACGGCCATGCCTGAACCACCTGCCGAGCACGGCGGAACCACCTGCCCGACACGCCAAAATCACCTGCGGGCTACGCCAGAACCACTTGGACGACTCTCCGAAATGACCTGCCGGGCATCTTGGAACCACCTCTCAGACGTGCCAGAAGCACGTGGCGGACAGTCCGGAATCACCTGTTGGGCATACGCAACCACCTCTGAGACGTACCAGAACCACGTGCCGTGCACGCCGGAACCACCTACCGGACAGACCGGAATCAAGTTTTGTGCATGCCGGAACCACCAGTCAGATGTGCCAGAAACACGTGCCGGAGATGCCGGAAGCACCTGCCGAGCACGTCGCAACCACCTGCTCAACTCGCCTGAACCACCTGCCGGACACGCCAAAATCACCTGCCCGCTACACCAGCACCACTTCGGGGACAAGCCAGAATCACGTGAGGGGCATGCCGGCACAGCCTCTCAGACTGAACCTCGTGCCGCACACCACAGAACCACCTGCCGGACAGACCGGAACCACCTGCCGGACACGCCGGAACCACCGGCTCGACCCGCCGGAACGACCGCTGGACATGCAAAATCACCTGCCGGCTATGCCAGAAACACTTGGCGAACACTCCGGAATCACCTGCCGGGCATGCCGGAACCACCTCTCAGATATGCCAGAACCACTTGCCAATGACCCCGGAAGCAGCTGCCGAGCACGCCGGAACCACCTGCTCGACTCGCCAGAACCACCTGCCGGACACGCAAAAATCACCTGCCGGCTACGCCATAACCAGTTGGGGAACACTTCGGAATCACCTGCCGGGCTTGCTGGAACCACCTGCCGGTCATGCCAAAATCACCTGCCAACTACGCCAGTACCACTTGGCGGACACTGTGGAAACACCTGTCGGGCCGGCCGGAACCACATCTCAGACGTGCCAGAACCATGTGCCTGAGATGCTGGAACCACACCCCGAACAGACGGAAAACACCTGCCAGACCCGTCTGAACAACCTGCCGAGCACGCCGGAGCCACCTGCTCGACTCGCCGGAACCACCTACCTGACATGCCAAAATCACCAGCCGGGTATGCCAGAACCACTTGGCGGACACTCCGGAATCATCTGCCGGACATGCTGGAACCAGCTCTCAGACACACCAGAACCACGTGCCGGAGACGCCGGAAGCACCTGCCGAGCATGCCGGAGCCACCTGCTCGACTCGCCAGAAACACCTGCCGGACACGCCAAAATCACCTGCCGGGTACGCCAGAACCACCTGGCGGACACTCCGAAATCACCTGTCGCGCATGCCGGAACCACCTCTCAGACGTGCCGGAAGCACGTGCCAGACACGCCGCAATCACCTACCGGACAGACCGGAACCACCTGCCGAGCACGCCGCAGCCACCTGTTCGACTCGCTGGAACCACCTGCCGGACAGGCCAATATCAACTGCTGGCTATGCCAGAACCACCTGGGGGACGGTCCGGAATCACCTGCCAGCCATGGCGGAACCACCTCTCAGACGTACCAGAACCACCTGCCGGACAAGCTGGAAACACGTCCTGGACAGTCTGGAACCACCTGCCGGCCAAGCCTGAACCACCTGCCAAGCACAACGGAACAACCTGCCAGACATGCCAAAATCACCTGCGTGTTATGCCAGAACCACTTGGAGGACTCTCTGGGATGACCTGCCGGGCATGCCGGAACCACCTCTCAGACGTGCCAGAACCATGTGGCGGACAGTCCGGAATCACCTGTTGGGCATGCGCAACCACCTCTGAGACGTACCAGAACCACATGCGGTGCAGGCTGGAACCACCTACCGGACAGACCGGAATCACCTTTCGGGCATGCCGGAACCACCTGTCAGATGTGCCAGAAACACGTGCCAGAGACGCCGGAAGCACCTGCCAAGCACGTTGGAACCACCTGCTCAACTCGCCTGAACCACCTTCCGGACATTCCAAAATCACCTGCCGACTATGCCAGAACCACTTGGCGAACACTCCGGAATCACTTGCCGGGCATGCAGGAACCACCTCTCAGACATGCCAGAACCCCGTGCCAATGACCCCGGAAGCACCAGCCGAGCACGCCGGAACCACCTGCTCGACTCGCCAGAACCACCTGCCGATCACGCAAAAATCACCTGCCGGCTACGCCACAACCAGTTGGTGAACACTTTGGAATCACCTGCCAGGCTTGCTGGAACCACCTGCCGGTCATTAGAAAATCACCTGCCAACTACGCCAGAACCGCTTGGCGGACACTGCGGAAAAACCTGTCGGGCCGGCCGGAACCACATCTCAGACGTGCCAGAAACGTGTTCATGAGATGCTGGAACCACACCCCGAACACACGGATACCACCTGCCAGAACCGCCTGAACCACCTGCTGAGCACGCCGGAACCACCTGCTCGACTCGCCAGAAACACCTGCCGGACACGCCAAAATCACCTGCCGGGTACGCCAGAACCACCTGGCGGACACTACGGAATCACCTGCCGCGCATGCCGGAACAACCTCTCAGACGTGCCGGAAGCACGTGCCGGACACGCCGGAATCACCTACCGGACAGACCGGAACCACCTGACGAGCACGCCGGAGCCACCTGTTCGACTCGCTGGAACCACCTGCCGGACAGGCCAATATCAACTGCTGGCTATGTCAGAACCACCTGGGGGACGGTCCGGAATCACCTGCCAGCCATGGCGGAACCACCTCTCAGACGTACCAGAACCACCTGCCGGACAAGCGGGAAACACGTCCTGGACAGTCTGGCACCACCTGCCGGCCAAGCCTGAACCACCTGCCAAGCACAACGGAACAACCTGCCAGGCACGCCAAAATCACCTGCGTGTTATGCCAGAACCACTTGGAGGACTCTCTGGGATGACCTGCCGGGCATGCCGGAACCACCTCTCAGACGTGCCAGAACCATGTGGCGGACAGTCCGGAATCACCTGTTGGGCATGCGCAACCACCTCTGAGACATACCAGAACCACATGCCGTGCAGGCTGGAACCACCTACCGGACAGACCAGAATCACCTGTCGGGCATGCCGGAACCACCTGTCAGATGTGCCAGAAACAGGTGCCGGAGACGCCGGAAGCACCTGCCAAGCACGTTGGAACCACCTGCTCAACTCGCCTGAACCACCTGCCGGACATGCCAAAATCACCTGCCGACTATGCCAGAACCACTTGGCGAACACTCCGGAATCACTTGCCGGGCATGCAGGAACCACCTCTCAGACATGCCAGAACCCCGTGCCAATGACCCCGGAAGCACCAGCCGAGCACGCCGGAACCACCTGCTCGACTCGCCAGAACCACCTGCCGATCACGCAAAAATCACCTGCCGGCTATGCCACAACCAGTTGGTGAACACTTTGGAATCACCTGCCAGGCTTGCTGGAACCACCTGCCGGTCATGCCAAAATCACCTGCCAACTACGTCAGAACCGCTTGGCGCTCACTGCGGAAACACCTGTCAGGCCGGTTGGAACCACATCTCTGACGTGCCAGAAACGTGTTCATGAGATGCTGGAACCACACCCCGAACACACGGATACCACCTGCCAGAACCGCCTGAACCACCTGCTGAGCACGCCGGAACCACCTGCTCGACTCACCGGTACCACCTCCCTGACACGCCAAAATCAGCTGCTGGGTATGCCAGAACCACTTGGCGGACACTCCGGAATCATCTGCCGGACATGCCGGAACCAGCTCTCAGACACACCAGAACCACGTGCCGCAGACGCCGGAAGCACCTGCCGAGCATGCCGGAGCCACCTGCTCGACTCGCCAGAAACACCTGCCGGACACGCCAAAATCACCTGCCGGGTACGCCAGAACCACCTGGCGGACACTACGGAATCACCTGCCGCGCATGCCGGAACAACCTCTCAGACGTGCCGGAAGCACGTGCCGGACACGCCGCAATCACCTACCGGACAGACCGGAACCACCTGCCGAGCACGCCGGAGCCACCTGTTCGACTCGCTGGAACCACCTGCCGGACAGGCCAATATCAACTGCTGGCTATGTCAGAACCACCTGGGGGACGGTCCGGAATCACCTGCCAGCCATGGCGGAACCACCTCTCAGACGTACCAGAACCACCTGCCGGACAAGCGGGAAACACGTCCTGGACAGTCTGGAACCACCTGCCGGCCAAGCCTGAACCACCTGCCAAGCACAACGGAACAACCTGCCAGGCACGCCAAAATCACCTGCGTGTTATGCCAGAACCACTTGGAGGACTCTCTGGGATGACCTGCCGGGCATGCCGGAACCACCTCTCAGACGTGCCAGAACCATGTGGCGGACAGTCCGGAATCACCTGTTGGGCATGCGCAACCACCTCTGAGACATACCAGAACCACATGCCGTGCAGGCTGGAACCACCTACCGGACAGACGGGAATCACCTTTCGGGCATGCCGGAACCACCAGTCAGATGTGCCAGAAACACGTGCCGGAGACGCCGGAAGCACCTGCCCAGCACGTCGCAACCACCTGCTCAACTCGCCTGAACCACCTGCCGGACACGCCAAAATCACCTGCCCTCTACGCCAGCACCACTTCGGGGACAAGCCAGAATCACGTGAGGGGCATGCCGGCACAGCCTCTCAGACTGAACCTCGTGCCGCACACCACAGAACCACCTGCCGGATAGACCGGAACCACCTGCCGGACACGCCGGAACCACCGGCTCGACTCGCCGGAACGACCGCTGGACATGCAAAATCACCTGCCGGCTACGCCGGAAACACTTGGCGAACACTCCGGAATCACCTGCCGGGCATGCCGGAACCACCTCTCAGATATGCCAGAACCACGTGCCAATGACCCCGGAAGCACCTGCCGAGCACGCCGGAACCACCTGCTCGACTCGCCAGAACCACCTGCCGGACACGCAAAAATCACCTGCCGGCTATGCCACAACCACTTGGGGAACACTTCGGAATCACCTGCCGGGCTTGCTGGAACCACCTGCCGGTCATGCCAAAATCACCTGCCAACTACGCCAGTACCACTTGGCGGACACTGTGGAAACACCTGTCGGGCCGGCCGGAACCACATCTCAGACGTGCCAGAACCATGTGCATGAGATGCTGGAACCACACCCCGAACAGACGGAAAACACCTGCCAGACCCGTCTGAACAACCTGCCGAGCACGCCGGAGCCACCTGCTCGACTCACCGGAACCACCTACCTGACATGCCAAAATCACCAGCCGGGTATGCCAGAACCACTTGGCGGACACTCCGGAATCATCTGCCGGACATGCTGGAACCAGCTCTCAGACACACCAGAACCACGTGCCGGAGACGCCGGAAGCACCTGCCGAGCATGCCGGAGCCACCTGCTCGACTCGCCAGAAACACCTGCCGGACACGCCAAAATCACCTGCCGGGTACGCCAGAACCACCTGGCGGACACTCCGAAATCACCTGTCGCGCATGCCGGAACCACCTCTCAGACGTGCCGGAAGCACGTGCCGGACACGCCGCAATCACCTACCGGACAGACCGGAACCACCTGCCGAGCACGCCGGAGCCACCTGTTCGACTCGCTGGAACCACCTGCCGGACAGGCCAATATCAACTGCTGGCTATGCCAGAACCACCTGGGGGACGGTCCGGAATCACCTGCCAGCCATGGCGGAACCACCTCTCAGACGTACCAGAACCACCTGCCGGAGAAGCTGGAAACACGTCCTGGACAGTCTGGAACCACCTGCCGGCCAAGCCTGAACCTCCTGCCAAGCACAACGGAACAACCTGCCAGGCACGCCAAAATCACCTGCGTGTTATGCCAGAACCACTTGGAGGACTCTCTGGGATGACCTGCCGGGCATGCCGGAACCACCTCTCAGACGTGCCAGAACCATGTGGCGGACAGTCCGGAATCACCTGTTGGGCATGCGCAACCACCTCTGAGACATACCAGAACCACATGCCGTGCAGGCTGGAACCACCTACCGGACAGACCAGAATCACCTTTCGGGCATGCCGGAACCACCAGTCAGATGTGCCAGAAACACGTGCCGGAGACGCCGGAAGCACCTGCCAAGCACGTTGGAACCACCTGCTCAACTTGCCTGAACCACCTGCCGGACATTCCAAAATCACCTGCCAACTATGCCAGAACCACTTGGCGAACACTCCGGAATCACTTGCCGGGCATGCAGGAACCACCTCTCAGACATGCCAGAACCCCGTGCCAATGACCCCGGAAGCACCAGCCGAGCACGCCGGAACCACCTGCTCGACTCGCCAGAACCAGCTGCCGATCACGCAAAAATCACCTGCCGGCTACGCCACAACCAGTTGGTGAACACTTTGGAATCACCTGCCAGGCTTGCTGGAACCACCTGCCGGTCATTAGAAAATCACCTGCCAACTACGCCAGAACCGCTTGGCGGACACTGCGGAAAAACCTGTCGGGCCGGCCGGAACCACATCTCAGACGTGCCAGAAACGTGTTCATGAGATGCTGGAACCACACCCCGAACACACGGATACCACCTGCCAGAACCGCCTGAACCACCTGCTGAGCACGCCGGAACCACCTGCTCGACTCGCCAGAAACACATGCCGGACACGCCAAAATCACCTGCCGGGTACGCCAGAACCACCTGGCGGACACTACGGAATCACCTGCCGCGCATGCCGGAACAACCTCTCAGACGTGCCGGAAGCACGTGCCGGACACGCCGGAATCACCTACCGGACAGACCGGAACCACCTGACGAGCACGCCGGAGCCACCTGTTCGACTCGCTGGAACCACCTGCCGGACAGGCCAATATCAACTGCTGGCTATGTCAGAACCACCTGGGGGACGGTCCGGAATCACCTGCCAGCCATGGCGGAACCACCTCTCAGACGTACCAGAACCACCTGCCGGACAAGCGGGAAACACGTCCTGGACAGTCTGGCACCACCTGCCGGCCAAGCCTGAACCACCTGCCAAGCACAACGGAACAACCTGCCAGGCACGCCAAAATCACCTGCGTGCTATGCCAGAACCACTTGGAGGACTCTCTGGGATGACCTGCCGGGCATGTCGGAACCACCTCTCAGACGTGCCAGAACCATGTGGCGGACAGTCCGGAATCACCTGTTGGGCATGCGCAACCACCTCTGAGACATACCAGAACCACATGCCGTGCAGGCTGGAACCACCTACCGGACAGACCAGAATCACCTGTCGGGCATGCCGGAACCACCTGTCAGATGTGCCAGAAACAGGTGCCGGAGACGCCGGAAGCACCTGCCAAGCACGTTGGAACCACCTGCTCAACTCGCCTGAACCACCTGCCGGACATGCCAAAATCACCTGCCGACTATGCCAGAACCACTTGGCGAACACTCCGGAATCACTTGCCGGGCATGCAGGAACCACCTCTCAGACATGCCAGAACCCCGTGCCAATGACCCCGGAAGCACCAGCCGAGCACGCCGGAACCACCTGCTCGACTCGCCAGAACCACCTGCCGATCACGCAAAAATCACCTGCCGGCTATGCCACAACCAGTTGGTGAACACTTTGGAATCACCTGCCAGGCTTGCTGGAACCACCTGCCGGTCATGCCAAAATCACCTGCCAACTACGTCAGAACCGCTTGGCGCTCACTGCGGAAACACCTGTCAGGCCGGTTGGAACCACATCTCTGACGTGCCAGAAACGTGTTCATGAGATGCTGGAACCACACCCCGAACACACGGATACCACCTGCCAGAACCGCCTGAACCACCTGCTGAGCACGCCGGAACCACCTGCTCGACTCACCGGTACCACCTCCCTGACACGCCAAAATCAGCTGCTGGGTATGCCAGAACCACTTGGCGGACACTCCGGAATCATCTGCCGGACATGCCGGAACCAGCTCTCAGACACACCAGAACCACGTGCCGGAGACGCCGGAAGCACCTGCCGAGCATGCCGGAGCCACCTGCTCGACTCGCCAGAAACACCTGCCGGACACGCCAAAATCACCTGCCGGGTACGCCAGAACCACCTGGCGGACACTACGGAATCACCTGCCGCGCATGCCGGAACAACCTCTCAGACGTGCCGGAAGCACGTGCCGGACACGCCGCAATCACCTACCGGACAGACCGGAACCACCTGCCGAGCACGCCGGAGCCACCTGTTCGACTCGCTGGAACCACCTGCCGGACAGGCCAATATCAACTGCTGGCTATGTCAGAACCACCTGGGGGACGGTCCGGAATCACCTGCCAGCCATGGCGGAACCACCTCTCAGACGTACCAGAACCACCTGCCGGACAAGCGGGAAACACGTCCTGGACAGTCTGGAACCACCTGCCGGCCAAGCCTGAACCACCTGCCAAGCACAACGGAACAACCTGCCAGGCACGCCAAAATCACCTGCGTGTTATGCCAGAACCACTTGGAGGACTCTCTGGGATGACCTGCCGGGCATGCCGGAACCACCTCTCAGACGTGCCAGAACCATGTGGCGGACAGTCCGGAATCACCTGTTGGGCATGCGCAACCACCTCTGAGACATACCAGAACCACATGCCGTGCAGGCTGGAACCACCTACCGGACAGACGGGAATCACCTTTCGGGCATGCCGGAACCACCAGTCAGATGTGCCAGAAACACGTGCCGGAGACGCCGGAAGCACCTGCCCAGCACGTCGCAACCACCTGCTCAACTCGCCTGAACCACCTGCCGGACACGCCAAAATCACCTGCCCTCTACACCAGCACCACTTCGGGGACAAGCCAGAATCACGTGAGGGGCATGCCGGCACAGCCTCTCAGACTGAACCTCGTGCCGCACACCACAGAACCACCTGCCGGATAGACCGGAACCACCTGCCGGACACGCCGGAACCACCGGCTCGACCCGCCGGAACGACCGCTGGACATGCAAAATCACCAGCCGGCTACGCCGGAAACACTTGGCGAACACTCCGGAATCACCTGCCGGGCATGCCGGAACCACCTCTCAGATATGCCAGAACCACGTGCCAATGACCCCGGAAGCACCTGCCGAGCACGCCGGAACCACCTGCTCGACTCGCCAGAACCACCTGCCGGACACGCAAAAATCACCTGCCGGCTACGCCACAACCAGTTGGGGAACACTTCGGAATCACCTGCCGGGCTTGCTGGAACCACCTGCCGGTCATGCCAAAATCACCTGCCAACTACGCCAGTACCACTTGGCGGACACTGTGGAAACACCTGTCGGGCCGGCCGGAACCACATCTCAGACGTGCCAGAACCATGTGCATGAGATGCTGGAACCACACCCCGAACAGACGGAAAACACCTGCCAGACCCGTCTGAACAACCTGCCGAGCACGCCGGAGCCACCTGCTCGACTCGCCGGAACCACCTACCTGACATGCCAAAATCACCAGCCGGGTATGCCAGAACCACTTGGCGGACACTCCGGAATCATCTGCCGGACATGCTGGAACCAGCTCTCAGACACACCAGAACCACGTGCCGGAGACGCCGGAAGCACCTGCCGAGCATGCCGGAGCCACCTGCTCGACTCGCCAGAAACACCTGCCGGACACGCCAAAATCACCTGCCGGGTACGCCAGAACCACCTGGCGGACACTCCGAAATCACCTGTCGCGCATGCCGGAACCACCTCTCAGACGTGCCGGAAGCACGTGCCGGACACGCCGGAATCACCTACCGGACAGACCGGAACCACCTGCCGAGCACGCCGGAGCCACCTGTTCGACTCGCTGGAACCACCTGCCGGACAGGCCAATATCAACTGCTGGCTATGTCAGAACCACCTGGGGGACGGTCCGGAATCACCTGCCAGCCATGGCGGAACCACCTCTCAGACGTACCAGAACCACCTGCCGGAGAAGCTGGAAACACGTCCTGGACAGTCTGGAACCACCTGCCGGCCAAGCCTGAACCACCTGCCAAGCACAACGGAACAACCTGCCAGACATGCCAAAATCACCTGCGTGTTATGCCAGAACCACTTGGAGGACTCTCTGGGATGTCCTGCCGGGCATGCCGGAACCACCTCTCAGACGTGCCAGAACCATGTGGCGGACAGTCCGGAATCACCTGTTGGGCATTCGCAACCACCTCTGAGACGTACCAGAACCACATGCCGTGCAGGCTGGAACCACCTACCGGACAGACGGGAATCACCTTTCGGGCATGCCGGAACCACCTGTCAGATGTGCCAGAAACACGTGCCGGAGACGCCGGAAGCACCTGCCAAGCACGTTGGAACCACCTGCTCAACTTGCCTGAACCACCTGCCGGACATTCCAAAATCACCTGCCAACTATGCCAGAACCACTTGGCGAACACTCCGGAATCACTTGCCGGGCATGCAGGAACCACCTCTCAGACATGCCAGAACCCCGTGCCAATGACCCCGGAAGCACCAGCCGAGCACGCCGGAACCACCTGCTCGACTCGCCAGAACCACCTGCCGATCACGCAAAAATCACCTGCCGGCTACGCCACAACCAGTTGGTGAACACTTTGGAATCACCTGCCAGGCTTGCTGGAACCACCTGCCGGTCATGCCAAAGTCACCTGCCAACTACGCCAGAACCGCTTGGCGGAAACTGCAGAAACACCTGTCGGGCCGGCCGGAACCATATCTCAGACGTGCCAGAAACGTGTTCATGAGATGCTGGAACCACACCCCGAACACACGGATACCACCTGCCAGAACCGCCTGAACCACCTGCTGAGCACGCCGGAACCACCTGCTCGACTCACCGGTACCACCTCCCTGACACGCCAAAATCACCTGCTGGGTATGCCAGAACCACTTGGCGGACACTCCGGAATCATCTGCCGGACATTCCGGAACCAGCTCTCAGACACACCAGAACCAAGTGCCGGAGACGCCGGAAGCACCTGCCGAGCATGCCGGAGCCACCTGCTCGACTCGCCAGAAACACCTGCCGGACACGCCAAAATCAGCTGCCGGGTATGCCAGAACCACCTGGCGGACACTACGGAATCACCTGCCGCGCATGCCGGAACCACCTCTCAGACGTGCCGGAAGCACGTGCCAGACACGCCGGAAACACCTACCGGACAGACCGGAACCACCTGCCAAGAACGCCGGAGCCACCAGTTCGACTCGCTGGAACCACCTGCCGGACAGGCCAATATCAACTGCTGGCTATGCCAGAACCACCTGGGGGACAGTCCGGGATCACCTGCCAGCCATGGCGGAACCACCTCTCAGACGCACCAGAACCACCTGCCGGAGAAGCTGGAAACACGTCCTGGACAGACTGGAACCACGTGACGGCCATGCCTGAACCACCTGCAGAGCACGGCGGAACCACCTGCCCGACACGCCAAAATCACCTGCGGGCTACGCCAGAACCACTTGGACGACTCTCCGAAATGACCTGCCGGGCATGTTGGAACCACCTCTCAGACGTGCCAGAAGCACGTGGCGGACAGTCCGGAATCACCTGTTGGGCATACGCAACCACCTCTGAGACGTACCAGAACCACGTGCCGTGCACGCCGGAACCACCTACCGGACAGACCGGAATCCACTTTTGGGCATGCCGGAACCACCAGTCAGATGTGCCAGAAACACGTGCCGGAGACGCCGGAAGCACCTGCCCAGCACGTCGCAACCACCTGCTCAACTCGCCTGAACCACCTGCCGGACACGCCAAAATCACCTGCCCGCTACACCAGCACCACTTCGGGGACAAGCCGGAATCACGTGAGGGGCATGCCGGCACAGCCTCTCAGACTGAACCTCGTGCCGGACACCACAGAACCACCTGCCGGACAGACCGGAACCACCTGCCGGACACGCCGGAACCACCGGCTCGACCCGCCGGAACGACCGCTGGACATGCAAAATCACCTGCCGGCTACGCCGGAAACACTTGGCGAACACTCCGGAATCACCTGCCGGGCATGCCGGAACCACCTCTCAGATATGCCAGAACCACGTGCCAATGACCCCGGAAGCACCTGCCGAGCACGCCGGAACCACCTGCTCGACTCGCCAGAACCACCTGCCGGACACGCAAAAATCACCTGCCGGCTACACCACAACCAGTTGGGGAACACTTCGGAATCACCTGCCGGGCTTGCTGGAACCACCTGCCGGTCATGCCAAAATCTCCTGCCAACTACGCCAGTACCACTTGGCGGACACTGTGGAAACACCTGTCGGGCCGGCCGGAACCACATCTCAGACGTGCCAGAACCATGTGCATGAGATGCTGGAACCACACCCCGAACAGACGGAAAACACCTGCCAGACCCGTCTGAACAACCTGCCGAGCACGCCGGAGCCACCTGCTCGACTCGCCGGAACCACCTACCTGACATGCCAAAATCACCAGCCGGGTATGCCAGAACCACTTGGCGGACACTCCGGAATCATCTACCGGACATGCTGGAACCAGCTCTCAGACACACCAGAACCACGTGCCGGAGACGCCGGAAGCACCTGCCGAGCATGCCGGAGCCACCTGCTCGACTCGCCAGAAACACCTGCCGGACACGCCAAAATCACCTGCCGGGTACGCCAGAACCACCTGGCGGACACTCCGAAATCACCTGTCGCGCATGCCGGAACCACCTCTCAGACGTGCCGGAAGCACGTGCCGGACACGCCGCGATCACCTACCGGACAGACCGGAACCACCTGCCGAGCACGCCGGAGCCACCTGTTCGACTCACTGGAACCACCTGCCGGACAGGACAATATCAACTGCTGGCTATGCCAGAACCACCTGGGGGACGGTCCGGAATCACCTGCCAGCCATGGCGGAACCACCTCTCAGACGTACCAGAACCACCTGCCGGAGAAGCTGGAAACACGTCCTGGACAGTCTGGAACCACCTGCCGGCCAAGCCTGAACCACCTGCCAAGCACAACGGAACAACCTGCCAGACATGCCAAAATCACCTGCGTGTTATGCCAGAACCACTTGGAGGACTCTCTGGGATGACCTGCCGGGCATGCCGGAACCACCTCTCAGACGTGCCAGATCCATGTAGCGGACAGTCCGGAATCACCTGTTGGGCATGCGCAACCACCTCTGAGACATACCAGAACCACATGCCGTGCAGGCTGGAACCACCTACCGGACAGACGGGAATCACCATTCGGGCATGCCGGAACCACCTGTCAGATGTGCCAGAAACACGTGCCGGAGACGCCGGAAGCACCTGCCAAGCACGTTGGAACCACCTGCTCAACTTGCCTGAACCACCTGCCGGACATTCCAAAATCACCTGCCGACTATGCCAGAACCACTTGGCGAACACTCCGGAATCACTTGCCGGGCATGCAGGAACCACCTCTCAGACATGCCAGAACCCCGTGCCAATGACCCCGGAAGCACCAGCCGAGCACGCCGGAACCACCTGCTCGACTCGCCAGAACCACCTGCCGATCACGCAAAAATCACCTGCCGGCTACGCCACAACCAGTTGGTGAACACTTTGGAATCACCTGCCAGGCTTGCTGGAACCACCTGCCAGTCATGCCAAAGTCACCTGCCAACTACGCCAGAACCGCTTGGCGGAAACTGCAGAAACACCTGTCGGGCCGGCCGGAACCATATCTCAGACGTGCCAGAAACGTGTTCATGAGATGCTGGAACCACGCCCCGAACAGACGGATACCACCTGCCAGAACCGCCTGAACCACCTGCTGAGCACGCCGGAACCAGCTGCTCGACTCACCGGTACCACCTCCCTGACACGCCAAAATCACCTGCTGGGTATGCCAGAACCACTTGTCGGACACTCCGGAATCATCTGCCGGACATTCCGGAACCAGCTCTCAGACACACCAGAACCAAGTGCCGGAGACGCCGGAAGCACCTGCCGAGCATGCCGGAGCCACCTGCTCGACTCGCCAGAAACACCTGCCGGACACGCCAAAATCACCTGCCGGGTATGCCAGAACCACCTGGCGGACACTATGGAATCACCTGCCGCGCATGCCGGAACCACCTCTCAGACGTGCCGGAAGCACGTGCCAGACACGCCGGAAACACCTACCGGACAGACCGGAACCACCTGCCAAGAACGCCGGAGCCACCTGTTCGACTCGCTGGAACCACCTGCCGGACAGGCCAATATCAACTGCTGCCTATGCCAGAACCACCTGGGGGACAGTCCGGGATCACCTGCCAGCCATGGCGGAACCACCTCTCAGACGCACCAGAACCACCTGCCGGAGAAGCTGGAAACACGTCCTGGACAGACTGGAACCACGTGACGGCCATGCCTGAACCACCTGCCGAGCACGGCGGAACCACCTGCCCGACACGCCAAAATCACCTGCGGGCTACGCCAGAACCACTTGGACGACTCTCCGAAATGACCTGCCGGGCATCTTGGAACTACATCTCAGACGTGCCAGAAGCACGTGGCGGACAGTCCGGAATCACCTGTTGGGCATACGCAACCACCTCTGAGACGTACCAGAACCACGTGCTGTGCACGCCGGAACCACCTACCGGACAGACCGGAATCCACTTTTGGGCATGCCGGAACCACCAGTCAGATGTGCCAGAAACACGTGCCGGAGACGCCGGAAGCACCTGCCGAGCACGTCGCAACCACCTGCTCAACTCGCCTGAACCACCTGCCGGACACGCCAAAATCACCTGCCCGCTACACCAGCACCACGTCGGGGACAAGCCGGAATCACGTGAGGGGCATGCCGGCACAGCCTCTCAGACTGAACCTCATGCCGGACACCACAGAACCACCTGCCGGACAGACCGGAACCACCTGCCGGACACGCCGGAAACACCGGCTCGACCCGCCGGAACGACCGCTGGACATGCAAAATCACCTGCCGGCTACGCCGGAAACACTTGGCGAACACTCCGGAATCACCTGCCGGGCATGCCGGAACCACCTCTCAGATATGCCAGAACCACGTGCCAATGACCCCGGAAGCACCTGCCGAGCACGCCGGAACCACCTAATCGACTCGCCAGAACCTCCTGCCGGACACGCAAAAATCACCTGCCGGCTACGCCACAACCAGTTGGGGAACACTTCGGAATCACCTGCCGGGCTTGCTGGAACCACCTGCCGGTCATGCCAAAATCACCTGCCAACTACGCCAGTACCACTTGGCGGACACTGTGGAAACACCTGTCGGGCCGGCCGGAACCACATCTCAGACGTGCCAGAACCATGTGCATGAGATGCTGGAACCACACCCCGAACAGACGGAAAACACCTGCCAGACCCGCCTGAACAACCTGCCGAGCACGCCGGAGCCACCTGCTCGACTCGCCGGAACCACCTACCTGACATGCCAAAATCACCAGCCGGGTATGCCAGAACCACTTGGCGGACACTCCGGAATCATCTGCCGGACATGCCGGAACCAGCTCTCAGACACACCAGAACCACGTGCCGGAGACGCCGGAAGCACCTGCCGAGCATGCCGGAGCCACCTGCTCGACTCGCCAGAAACACCTGCCGGACACGCCAAAATCACCTGCCGGGTATGCCAGAACCACCTGGCGGACTCAACGGAATCACCTGCCGCGCATGCCGGAACCACCTCTCAGACGTTCTGGAAGCACGTGCCAGACACGCCGGAACCACCTACCGGACAGACCGGAATCAACTTTTGGGCATGCCGGGACCACCAGTCAGATGTGCCAGAAACACGTGCCGGAGACGCCGCAAGCACCTGCCGAGCACGTCGCAACCACCTGCTCAACTCGCCTGAACCACCTGCCGGACACGCCAAAATCACCTGCCCGCTACACCAGCACCACTTCGGGGACAAGCCGGAATCACGTGAGGGGCATGCCGGCACAGCCTCTCAGACTGAACCTCGTGCCGGACACCACAGAACCACCTGCCGGACAGACCGGAACCACCTGCCGGACATGCCAAAATCACCTGCCGACTATGCCAGAACCACTTGGCGAACACTCTGGAATCACTTGCCGGGCATGCAGGAACCACCTCTCAGACATGCCAGAACCCCGTGCCAATGACCCCGGAAGCACCAGCCGAGCACGCCGGAACCACCTGCTCGACTCGCCAGAACCACCTGCCGATCACGCAAAAATCACCTGCCGGCTACGCCACAACCAGTTGGGGAACACTTCGGAATCACCTGCCGGGCTTGCTGGAACCACCTCCCGGTCATGCCAAAATCACCTGCCAACTACGCCAGTACCGCTTGGCGGACACTGTGGAAACACCTGTCGGGCCGGCCGCAACCACATCTCAGACGTGCCAGTAACATGTTCATGAGATGCTGGAACCACACTCCGAAAAGACGGATACCACCTGCCAGAACCGCCTGAACCACCAGCTGAGCACGCCGGAACCACCTGCTCGACTCACCGGTACCACCTCCCTGACACGCCAAAATCACCTGCTGGGTATGCCAGAACCACTTGGCGGACACTCCGGAATCATCTGCCGGACATGCCGGAACCAGCTCTCAGACACACCAGAACCACGTGCCGGAGACGCCGGGAGCACCTGCCGAGCATGCCGGAGCCACCTGCTCGACTCGCCAGAAACACCTGCCGGACACGCCAAAATCACCTGCCGGGTACGCCAGAACCACCTGGCGGACACTCCGAAATCAACTGTCGCGCATGCCGGAACCACCTCTCAGACGTGCCGGAAGCACGTGCCGGACACGCCGGAATCACCTACCGGACAGACCGGAACCAGCTGCCGAGCACGCCGGAGCCACCTGTTCGACTCGCTGGAACCACCTGCCGGACAGGCCAATATCAACTGCTGGCTATGCCAGAACCACCTGGGGGACGGTCCGGAATCACCTGCCAGCCATGGCGGAACCACCTCTCAGACGTACCAGAACCACCTGCCAGACAAGCTGGAAACACGTCCTGGACAGTCTGGAACCACCGGCCGGCCAAGCCTGATCCACCTGCCAAGCACAACGGAACAACCTGCCAGACACGCCAAAATCACCTGCGTGTTATGCCAGAACCACTTGGAGGACTCTCAGGGATGACCTGCCGTGCATGCCGGAACCACCTCTCAGACGTGCCAGAACCATGTGGCGGACAGTCCGGAATCACCTGTTGGGCATGCGCAACCACCTCTGAGACGGACCAGAACCACATGCCGTGCAGGCTGGGACCACCTACCGGACAGACGGGAATCACCTTTCGGGCATGCCGGAACCACCTGTCAGATGTGCCAGAAACACGTGCCGGAAACGCCGGAAGCACCTGCCAAGCACGTTGGAACCACCTGCTCAACTTGCCTGAACCACCTTCCCGACATGCCAAAATCACCTGCCGACTATGCCAGAACCACCTGGCGAACACTCCGGAATCACTTGCCGGGCATGCAGGAACCACCTCTCAGACATGCCAGAACCCCGTGCCAATGACCCCGGAAGCACCAGCCGAGCACGCCGGAACCACCTGCTCGACTCGCCAGAACCACCTGCCGATCACGCAAAAATCACCTGCCGGCTACGCCACAACCAGTTGGTGAACACTTTGGAATCACCTGCCAGGCTTGCTGGAACCACCTGCCGGTCATGCCAAAGTCACCTGCCAACTACGCCAGAACCGCTTGGCGGAAACTGCAGAAACACCTGTCGGGCCTGCTGGAACCACATCTCAGACGTGCAGGAAACGTGTTCATGAGATCCTGGATCCAAACCCCGAACAGACGGATACCACCTGCCAGAACCGCCTGAACCACCTGCTGAGCACGCCGGAACCACCTGCTCGACTCACCGGGACCACCTCCCTGACACGCCAAAATCACCTGCTGGGTATGCCAGAACCACTTGGCGGACACTCCGGAATCATCTGCCGGACATGCCGGAACCAGCTCTCAGACACACCAGAACCAAGTGCCGGAGACGCCGGAAGCACCTGCCGAGCATGCCGGAGCCACCTGCTCGACTCACCAGAAACACCTGCCGGACACGCCAAAATCACCTGCCGGGTATGCCAGAACCACCTGGCGGACACTACGGAATCACCTGCCGCGCATACTGGAACCACCTCTCAGACGTGCCGGAAGCACGTGCCAGACACGCCGGAAACACCTACCGGACAGACCGGAACCACCTGCCAAGAACGCCGGAGCCACCTGTTCGACTCGCTGGAACCACCTGCCGGACAGGCCAATATCAACTGCTGGCTATGCCAGAACCACCTGGGGGACAGTCCGGGATCACCTGCCAGCCATGGCGGAACCACCTCTCAGACGTACCAGAACCACCTGCCGGAGAAGCTGGAAACACGTCCTGGACAGACTGGAACCACGTGACGGCCATGCCTGAACCACCTGCCGAGCACGGCGGAACCACCTGCCGGACACGCCAAAATCACCTGCGGGCTACGCCAGAACCACTTGGACGACTCTCCGAAATGACCTGCCGGGCATGTTGGAACCACCTCTCAGACGTGCCAGAAGCACGTGGCGGACAGTCCAGAATCACCTGTTGGGCATACGCAACCACCTCTGAGACGTACCAGAACCACGTGCCGTGCACGCCGGAACCACCTACCGGACAGACCGGAATCAACTTTTGGGCATGCCGGAACCACCAGTCAGATGTGCCAGAAACACGTGCCGGAGACGCCGGAAGCACCTGCCAGGCACGTCGCAACCACCTGCTCAACTCGCCTGAACCACCTGCCGGACACGCCAAAATCACCTGCCCGCTACACCAGCACCACTTCGGGGACAAGCCAGAATCACGTGAGGGGCATGCCGGCACAGCCTCTCAGACTGAACCTCGTGCCGGACACCACAGAACCACCTGCCGGACAGACCGGAACCACCTGCCGGACACGCCGGAACCACCGGCTCATATCCGCCGGAACGACCGCTGGACATGCAAATTCACCTGCCGGCTACGCCGGAAACACTTGGCGAACACTCCGGAATCACCTGCCGGGCATGCCGGAACCACCTCTCAGATATGCCAGAACCACGTGCCAATGACCCCGGAAGCACCTGCCGAGCACGCCGGAACCACCTGCTCGACTCGCCAGAACCACCTGCCGGACACGCAAAAATCACCTGCCGGCTACGCCACAACCAGTTGGGGAACACTTCGGAATCACCTGCCGGGCTTGCTGGAACCACCTGCCGGTCATGCCAAAATCACCTGCCAACTACGCCAGTACCACTTGGCGGACACTGTGGAAACACCTGTCGGGCTGGCCGCAACCACATCTCAGACGTGCCAGAACCATGTGCATGAGATGCAGGAACCACACCCCGAACAGACGGAAAACACCTGCCAGACCCGCCTGAACAACCTGCCAAGCACGCCGGAGCCACCTGCTCGACTCGCCGGAACCACCTACCTGACATGCCAAAATCACCAGCCGGGTATGCCAGAACCACTTGGCGGACACTCCGGAATCATCTGCCGGACATGCCGGAACCAGCTCTCAGACACACCAGAACCACGTGCCGGAGACGCCGGAAGCACCTGCCGAGCATGCCGGAGCCACCTGCTCGACTCGCCAGAAACACCTGCCGGACACGCCAAAATCACCTGCCGGGTATGCCAGAACCACCTGGCGGACTCAACGGAATCACCTGCCGCGCATGCCAGAACCACCTCTCAGACGTTCTGGAAGCACGTGCCAGACACGCCGGAACCACCTACCGGACAGACCGGAATCAACTTTTGGGCATGCCGGGACCACCAGTCAGATGTGCCAGAAACACGTGCCGGAGACGCCGGAAGCACCTGCCGAGCACGTCGCAACCACCTGCTCAACTCGCCTGAACCACCTGCCGGACACGCCAAAATCACCTGCCCGCTACACCAGCACCACTTCGGGGACAAGCCGGAATCACGTGAGGGGCATGCCGGCACAGCCTCTCAGACTGAACCTCGTGCCGGACACCACAGAACCACCTGCAGGACAGACCGGAACCACCTGCCGGACACGCCGGAACTACCGGCTCGACCCGCCGGAACGACCGCTGGACATGCAAAATCACCTGCCGGCTACGCCGGAAACACTTGGCGAACACTCCGGAATCACCTGCCGGGCATGCCGGAACCACCTGCTCGACTCGCCAGAACCACCTGCCGGACACGCCAAAATCACCTGCCCGCTACACCAGCACCACTTCGGGGACAAGCCGGAATCACGTGAGGGGCATGCCGGCACAGCCTCTCAGACTGAACCTCGTGCCGGACACCACAGAACCACCTGCCGGACAGACCGGAACCACCTGCCGGACATGCCAAAATCACCTGCCGACTATGCCAGAACCACTTGGCGAACACTCTGGAATCACTTGCCGGGCATGCAGGAACCACCTCTCAGACATGCCAGAACCCCGTGCCAATGACCCCGGAAGCACCAGCCGAGCACGCCGGAACCACCTGCTCGACTCGCCAGAACCACCTGCCGATCACGCAAAAATCACCTGCCGGCTACGCCACAACCAGTTGGGGAACACTTCGGAATCACCTGCCGGGCTTGCTGGAACCACCTCCCGGTCATGCCAAAATCACCTGCCAACTACGCCAGTACCGCTTGGCGGACACTGTGGAAACACCTGTCGGGCCGGCCGCAACCACATCTCAGACGTGCCAGTAACATGTTCATGAGATGCTGGAACCACACTCCGAAAAGACGGATACCACCTGCCAGAACCGCCTGAACCACCAGCTGAGCACGCCGGAACCACCTGCTCGACTCACCGGTACCACCTCCCTGACACGCCAAAATCACCTGCTGGGTATGCCAGAACCACTTGGCGGACACTCCGGAATCATCTGCCGGACATGCCGGAACCAGCTCTCAGACACACCAGAACCACGTGCCGGAGACGCCGGGAGCACCTGCCGAGCATGCCGGAGCCACCTGCTCGACTCGCCAGAAACACCTGCCGGACACGCCAAAATCACCTGCCGGGTACGCCAGAACCACCTGGCGGACACTCCGAAATCAACTGTCGCGCATGCCGGAACCACCTCTCAGACGTGCCGGAAGCACGTGCCGGACACGCCGGAATCACCTACCGGACAGACCGGAACCAGCTGCCGAGCACGCCGGAGCCACCTGTTCGACTCGCTGGAACCACCTGCCGGACAGGCCAATATCAACTGCTGGCTATGCCAGAACCACCTGGGGGATGGTCCGGAATCACCTGCCAGCCATGGCGGAACCACCTCTCAGACGTACCAGAACCACCTGCCAGACAAGCTGGAAACACGTCCTGGACAGTCTGGAACCACCGGCCGGCCAAGCCTGATCCACCTGCCAAGCACAACGGAACAACCTGCCAGACACGCCAAAATCACCTGCGTGTTATGCCAGAACCACTTGGAGGACTCTCAGGGATGACCTGCCGTGCATGCCGGAACCACCTCTCAGACGTGCCAGAACCATGTGGCGGACAGTCCGGAATCACCTGTTGGGCATGCGCAACCACCTCTGAGACGGACCAGAACCACATGCCGTGCAGGCTGGGACCACCTACCGGACAGACGGGAATCACCTTTCGGGCATGCCGGAACCACCTGTCAGATGTGCCAGAAACACGTGCCGGAAACGCCGGAAGCACATGCCAAGCACGTTGGAACCACCTGCTCAACTTGCCTGAACCACCTTCCCGACATGCCAAAATCACCTGCCGACTATGCCAGAACCACCTGGCGAACACTCCGGAATCACTTGCCGGGCATGCAGGAACCACCTCTCAGACATGCCAGAACCCCGTGCCAATGACCCCGGAAGCACCAGCCGAGCACGCCGGAACCACCTGCTCGACTCGCCAGAACCACCTGCCGATCACGCAAAAATCACCTGCCGGCTACGCCACAACCAGTTGGTGAACACTTTGGAATCACCTGCCAGGCTTGCTGGAACCACCTGCCGGTCATGCCAAAGTCACCTGCCAACTACGCCAGAACCGCTTGGCGGACACTGTGGAAACACCTGTCGGGCTGGCCGCAACCACATCTCAGACGTGCCAGAACCATGTGCATGAGATGCAGGAACCACACCCCGAACAGACGGAAAACACCTGCCAGACCCGCCTGAACAACCTGCCAAGCACGCCGGAGCCACCTGCTCGACTCGCCGGAACCACCTACCTGACATGCCAAAATCACCAGCCGGGTATGCCAGAACCACTTGGCGGACACTCCGGAATCATCTGCCGGACATGCCGGAACCAGCTCTCAGACACACCAGAACCACGTGCCGGAGACGCCGGAAGCACCTGCCGAGCATGCCGGAGCCACCTGCTCGACTCGCCAGAAACACCTGCCGGACACGCCAAAATCACCTGCCGGGTATGCCAGAACCACCTGGCGGACTCAACGGAATCACCTGCCGCGCATGCCAGAACCACCTCTCAGACGTTCTGGAAGCACGTGCCAGACACGCCGGAACCACCTACCGGACAGACCGGAATCAACTTTTGGGCATGCCGGGACCACCAGTCAGATGTGCCAGAAACACGTGCCGGAGACGCCGGAAGCACCTGCCGAGCACGTCGCAACCACCTGCTCAACTCGCCTGAACCACCTGCCGGACACGCCAAAATCACCTGCCCGCTACACCAGCACCACTTCGGGGACAAGCCGGAATCACGTGAGGGGCATGCCGGCACAGCCTCTCAGACTGAACCTCGTGCCGGACACCACAGAACCACCTGCAGGACAGACCGGAACCACCTGCCGGACACGCCGGAACTACCGGCTCGACCCGCCGGAACGACCGCTGGACATGCAAAATCACCTGCCGGCTACGCCGGAAACACTTGGCGAACACTCCGGAATCACCTGCCGGGCATGCCGGAACCACCTGCTCGACTCGCCAGAACCACCTGCCGGACACGCCAAAATCACCTGCCCGCTACACCAGCACCACTTCGGGGACAAGCCGGAATCACGTGAGGGGCATGCCGGCACAGCCTCTCAGACTGAACCTCGTGCCGGACACCACAGAACCACCTGCCGGACAGACCGGAACCACCTGCCGGACATGCCAAAATCACCTGCCGACTATGCCAGAACCACTTGGCGAACACTCTGGAATCACCTGCCGGGCATGCCGGAACCACCTCTCAGATATGCCAGAACCACATGCCAATGACCCCGGAAGCACCTGCCGAGCACGCCGGAACCACCTGCTCGACTCGCCAGAACCACCTGCCGGACACGCAAAAATCACCTGCCGGCTACGCCACAACCAGTTGGGGAACACTTCGGAATCACCTGCCGGGCTTGCTGGAACCACCTGCCGGTCATGCCAAAATCACCTGCCAACTATGCCAGAACCGCTTGGCGGACACTGCGGAAACACCTGTCGGGCCGGCCGGAACCACATCTCAGACGTGCCAGAAACGTGTTCATGAGATGCTGGAACCACACCCCGAACAGACGGATACCACCTGCCAGAACCGCCTGAACCACCTGCTGAGCACGCCGGAACCACCTGCTCGACTCACCTGTACCACCTTCCTGACACGCCAAAATCACCTGCCGGGTACGCCAGAACCACCCGGCGGACACTCCGAAATCACCTGTCGCACATGCCGGAACCACCTCTCAGACGTGCCGGAAGCACGTGCCGGACACCCCGGAATCACCTACCGGACAGACCGGAACCACCTGCCGAGCACGCCGGAGCCACCTGTTCGACTCGCTGGAACCACCTGCCGGACAGGCCAATATTAACTGCTGGCTATGCCAGAACCACCTGGGGGACGGTCCAGAATCACCTGCCAGCCATGGCGGAACCACCTCTCAGACGTACCAGAGCCACCTGCCGGAGAAGCTGGAAACACGTCCTGGACAGTCTGGAACCACCTGCCGGCCAAGCCTGAACCACCTGCCAAGCACAACGGAACAACCTGCCAGACACGCCAAAATCACGTGCGTGTTATGCCAGAACCACTTGGAGGCCTCTCTGGGATGACCTGCCGGGCATGCCGGAACCACCTCTCAGATGTGCCAGAGCCATGTGGCGGACAGTCCGGAATCACCTGTTGGGCATGCGCAACCACCTCTGAGACGTACCAGAACCACACGCCGTGCCGGCTGGAACCACCTACCGGACAGACCGGAATCACCTTTCGGGCATGCCGGAACCACCTGTCAGATGTGCCAGAAACACGTGCCGGAGACGCCGGAAGCACCTGCCAAGCACGTTGGAACCACCTGCTCAACTCGCCTGAACCACCTGCCGGACATGCCAAAATCACCTGCCGACTATGCCAGAACCACTTGGTGAACACTCCGGAATCACTTGCCGGGCATGCAGGAACCACCTCTCAGACATGCCAGAACCCCGTGCCAATGACCCTGGAAGCACCAGCCGAGCACGCCGGAACCACCTGCTCGACTCGCCAGAAACACCTGCCTATCACGCAAAAATCACCTGCCGGCTACGCCACAACCAGTTGGTGAACACTTTGGCATCACCTGCCAGGCTTGCTGGAACCACCTGCCGGTCATGCCAAAATCACGTGCCAACTATGCCAGAACCGCTTGGCGCTCACTGCGGAAACACCTGTCGGGCCGGCTGGAACCACATCTCTGACGTGCCAGAAACCTGTTCATGAGATGCTGGAACCACACCCCGAACAGTCGGATACCACCTGCCAGAACCACCTGAACCACCTGCTGAGCACGCCGGAACCACCTGCTCGACTCACCGGTACCACCTCCCTGACACGCCAAAATCACCTGCTGGGTATGCCAGAACCACTTGACGGACACTCCGGAATCATCTGCCGGACATGCCGGAACCAGCCCTCAGACACACCAGAACCAAGTGCCGGAGACGCCGGAAGCACCTGCCGAGCATGCCGGAGCCACCTGCTCGACTCGCCAGAAACACCTGCCGGACACGCCAAAATCACCTGCCGGGTACGCCAGAACCACCTGGCGGACACTACGGCATCACCTGCCGCGCATGCCGGAACCACCTCTCAGACGTGCCGGAAGCACATGCCAGACACGCCGGAAACACCTACCGGACAGACCGGAACCACCTGCCAAGAACGCCGGAGCCAACTGTTCGACTCGCTGGACCACCTGCCTGACAGGCCAATATCAACTGCTGTCTATGCCAGAACCACCTGGGGGACGGTCCGGGATCACCTGGCAGCCATGGCGGAACCACCTCTCAGACGTACCAGAACCACCTGCCGGAGAAGCTGGAAACACGTCCTGGACAGTCTGGAACCACCTGCCGGCCAAGCCTGAACCACCTGCCAAGCAAAACGGAATAACCTGCCAGACACGCCAAAATCACCTGCGTGTTATGCCAGAACCACTTGGAGGACTCTCTGGGATGACCTGCCGGGCATGCCGGAACCACCTCTCAGACGTGCCAGAACCATGTGGCGGACAGTCCGGAATCACCTGTTGGGCATGTGCAACCACCTCTGAGACGTACCAGAACCACATGCCGTGCAGGCTGGAACCACCTACCGGACAGACCGGAATCACATTTCGGGCATGCCGGAACCACCAGTCAGATGTGCCAGAAACACGTGCCGGAGACGCCGGAAGCACCTGCCAAGCACGTTGGAACCACCTGCTCAACTCTCCTGAACCACCTGCCGGACATGCCAAAATCACCTGCCGACTATGCCAGAACCACTTGGCGAACACTCCGGAATCACTTGCCGGGAATGCAGGAACCACCTCTCAGACATGCCAGAACCCCGTGCCAATGACCCCGGAAGCACCAGCCGAGCACGCCGGAACCACCTGCTCGACTCGCCAGAACCACCTGCCGATCACGCAAAAATCACCTGCCGGCTACGCCACAACCAGTTGGTGAACACTTTGGAATCACCTGCCAGGCTTGCTGGAACCACCTGCCGGTCATGCCAAAATCACCTGCCAGCTACGCCAGAGCCACTTGGCGGACCCTGCGGAAACACCTGTCGGGCCGGCCGGAACCACATCTCAGACGTGCCAGAAACGTGTTCATGAGATGCTGGAACCACACCCCGAACAGACGGATACCACCTGCCAGAACCGCCTGAACCACCTGCTGAGCACGCCATAACCCCCTGCTCGACTCAAGGTACCACAACCCTGACACGCCAAAATCACCTGCTGGGTATGCCAGAACCACTTGGCGGACACTCCGGAATCATCTGCCGGACATGCCGGAACCAGCTCTCAGACACACCAGAACCACGTGCCGGAGACGCCGGAAGCACCTGCCGAGCATGCCGGAGCCACCTGCTCGACTCGCCAGAACCACCTGCCGGACACGCCAAAATCACCTGCCCGCTACACCAGCACCACTTCGGGGACAAGCCGGAATCACCTGTCGCGCATGCCGGAACCACATCTCAGACGTGCCGGAAGCACGTGCCGGACACGCCGGAATCACCTACCGGACAGACCGGAACCACCTGCCGAGCACGCCGGAGCCACCTGTTCGACTTGCTGGAACCACCTGTCGGACAGGCCAATATCAACTGCTGGCTATGCCAGAACCACCTGTGGGACGGTCCGGAATCACCTGCCAGCCATGGCGGAACCACCTCTCAGACGTTCCAGAACCACCTGCTGGAGACGCCGGAAACACGTCCTGTAAAGTCTGGAACCACCTGCCGGCCAAGCCTGAACCACCTGCCAAGCACAACGGAACAACCTGCCAGACACGCCAAAATCACCTGCGTGTTACGCCAGAACCACTTGGAGGACTCTCTGGGATGACCTGCCGGGCATGCCGGAACCATCTCTCAGACGTGCCAGAACCATGTGGCGGACAGTCCGGAATCACCTGTTGGGCATGCGCAACCACCTCTGAGACGTACCAGAACCACATGCCGTGCAGGCTGGAACCACCTACCGGACAGACCGGAATCACCTTTCGGGCATGCCGGAACCACCTGTCAGATGTGCCAGAAACACGTGCCGGAGACGCCGGAAGCACCTGCCAAGCACGTTGGAACCACCTGCTCAACTCGCCTGAACCACCTGCCGGACATGCCAAAATCACCTGCCGACTATGCCAGAACCACTTGGCGAACACTCCGGAATCACTTGCCGGGCATGCAGGAACCACCTCTCAGACATGCCAGAACCCCGTGCCAATGACCCCGGAAGCACCAGCCGAGCACGCCGGAACCACCTGCTCGACTCGCCAGAACCACCTGCCGATCACGCAAAAATCACCTGCCGGCTACGCCACAACCAGTTGGTGAACACTTTGGAATCACCTGCCAGGCTTGCTGGAACCACCTGCCGGTCATGCCAAAATCACCTGCCAACTACGCCAGAACCACTTGGCGGA
Source organism: Equus przewalskii (assembly GCF_037783145.1). NCBI lineage: Eukaryota > Metazoa > Chordata > Mammalia > Perissodactyla > Equidae > Equus > Equus przewalskii. The sequence continues at coordinate 25,255 of NW_027227708.1, read as the reverse complement.
CCCTCGGAAACACCTGTCGGGCCGGCCGGAACCACATCTCAGACGTGCCAGAAACGTGTTCATGAGATGCTGGAACCACACCCCGAACAAACGGATACCACCTGCCAGAACCGCCTGAACCACCTGCTGAGCACGCCGGAACCACCTGCTCGACTCACCGGTACCACCTCCCTGACACGCCAAAATCAGCTGCTGGGTATGCCAGAACCACTTGGGGGACACTCCGGAATCATCTGCCGGACATGCCGGAACCAGCTCTCAGACACACCAGAACCACGTGCCGGAGACGCCGGAAGCACCTGCCGAGCATGCCGGAGCCACCTGCTCGACTCGCCAGAAACACCTGCCGGACACGCCAAAATCAGCTGCCGGGTATGCCAGAACCACCTGGCGGACACTACGGAATCACCTGCCGCGCATGCCGGAACCACCTCTCAGACGTGCCGGAAGCACGTGCCAGACACGCCAGAAACACCTACTGGACAGACCGGAACCACCTGCCAAGAACGCCGGAGCCACCTGTTCGACTCGCTGGAATCACCTGCCGAACAGGCCAATATCAACTGCTGGCTATGCCAGAACCACCTGGGGGACAGTCCGGGATCACCTGCCAGCCATGGCGGAACCACCTCTCAGACGTACCAGAACCACCTGCCAGAGAAGCTGGAAACACGTCCTGGACAGACTGGAACCACGTGACGGCCATGCCTGAACCACCTGCCGAGCACGGCGGAACCACCTGCCGGACACGCCAAAATCACCTGCGGGCTACGCCAGAACCACTTGGACGACTCTCCGAAATGACCTGCCGGGCAAGTTGGAACCACCTCTCAGACGTGCCAGAAGCACGTGGCGGACAGTCCGGAATCACCTGTTGGGCATACGCAACCACCTCTGAGACGTACCAGAACCACGTGCCGTACACGCCGGAACCACCTACCGGAAAGACCGGAATCAACTTTTGGGCATGCCGGAACCACCAGTCAGATGTGCCAGAAACACGTGCCGGAGACGCCGGAAGCACCTGCCGAGCACGTCGCAACCACCTGCTCAACTCGCCTGAACCACCTGCCGGACACGCCAAAATCACCTGCCCGCTACACCAGCACCACTTCGGGTACAAGCCGGAATCACGTGATTGGCATGGTGGCACAGCCTCTCAGACTGAACCTCGTGCCGCACACCACAGAACCACCTGCCGGACAGACCGGAACCACCTGCCGGACATGCCAAAATCACCTGCCGACTATGCCAGAACCACTTGGCGAACACTCCGGAATCACTTGCCGGGCATGCAGGAACCACCTCTCAGACATGCCAGAACCCCGTGCCAATGACCCCGGAAGCACCAGCCGAGCACGCCGGAGCCACCTGTTCGACTCGCTGGAACCACCTCCCGGACAGGCCAATATCAACTGCTGGCTATGCCAGAACCACCTGGGGGACAGTCCGGGATCACCTGCCAGCCATGGCGGAACCACCTCTCAGACGTACCAGAACCACCTGCAGGAGAACCTGGAAACACGTCCTGGACAGACTGGAACCACGTGACGGCCATGCCTGAACCACCTGCCGAGCACGGCGGAACCACCTGCCGGACACGCCAAAATCACCTGCGGGCTACGCCAGAACCACTTGGACGACTCTCCGAAATGACCTGCCGGGCATGTTGGAACCACCTCTCAGACGTGCCAGAAGCACGTGGCGGACAGTCTGGAATCACCTGTTGGGCATACGCAACCACCTCTGAGACGTACCAGAACCACGTGCCGTGCACGCCGGAACCACCTACCGGACAGACCGGAATCAACTTTTGGGCATGCCGGGACCACCAGTCAGATGTGCCAGAAACACGTGCCGGAGACGCCGGAAGCACCTGCCGAGCACGTCGCAACCACCTGCCCAACTCGCCTGAACCACCTGCCGGACACGCCAAAATCACCTGCCCGCTACACCAGCACCACTTCGGGGACAAGCCGGAATCACGTGAGGGGCATGCCGGCACAGCCTCTCAGACTGAACCTCGTGCCGGACACCACAGAACCACCTGCCGGACAGACCGGAACCACCTGCCGGACACGCCGGAACCACCGGCTCGACCCGCCGGAACGACCGCTGGACATGCAAAATCACCTGCCGGCTACGCCGGAAACACTTGGCGAACACTCCGGAATCACCTGCCGGGCATGCCGGAACCACGTCTCAGATACGCCACAACCACGTGCCAATGACCCCGGAAGCACCTGCCGAGCACGCCGGAACCACCTGCTCGACTCGCCAGAACCACCTGCCGGCCACGCAAAAATCACCTGCCGGCTACGCCACAACCAGTTGGGGAACACTTCGGAATCACCTGCCGGGCTTGCTGGAACCACCTGCCGGTCATGCCAAAATCAGCTGCCAACTACGCCAGTACCACTTGGCGGACACTGTGGAAACACCTGTCGGGCTGGCCGGAACCACATCTCAGACGTGCCAGAACCATGTGCATGAGATGCTGGAACCACACCGCGAACAGACGGAAAACACCTGCCAGACCCGTCTGAACAACCTGCCGAGCACGCCGGAGCCACCTGCTCGACTCGCCGGAACCACCTACCTGACATGCCAAAATCACCAGCCGGGTATGCCAGAACCACTTGGCGGACACTCCGGAATCATCTGCCGGACATGCCGGAACCAGCTCTCAGACACACCAGAACCACGTGCCGGAGACGCCGGAAGCACCTGCCGAGCATGCCGGAGCCACCTGCTCGACTCGCCAGAAACACCTGCCGGACACGCCAAAATCACCTGCCGGGTACGCCAGAACCACCTGGCGGACACTCCGAAATCACCTGTCGCGCATGCCGGAACCACCTCTCAGACGTGCCGGAAGCACGTACCGGACACGCCGGAATCACCTACCGCACAGACCGGAACCACCTGCCGAGCACGCCGGAGCCACCTGTTCGACTCGCTGGAACCAGCTGCCGGACAGGCCAATATCAACTGCTGGCTATGCCAGAACCACCTGGGGGACGGCCCGGAATCACCTGCCAGCCATGGCGGAACCACCTCTCAGACGTACCAGAACCACCTGCCGGAGAAGCTGGAAACACGTCCTGGACAGACTGGAACCACGTGACGGCCATGCCTGAACCACCTTCCGAGCACTGCGGAACCACCTGCCGGACACGCCAAAATCACCTGCGGGCTACGCCAGAACCACTTGGACGACTCTCCGAAATGACCTGCAGGGCATGTTGGAACCACCTCTCAGATGTGCCAGAAGCACCTGCCGGACAAGCTGGAAACACGTCCTGGACAGTCTGGAACCACCTGCCGGCCAAGCCTGTACCACCTGCCAAGCACAACGGAACAACCTGCCAGACACGCCAAAATCACCTGCGTGTTATGCCAGAACCACTTGGAGGACTCTCTGGGATGACCTGCCGGGCACGCCGGAACCACCTCTCAGACGTGCCAGAACCATGTGGCGGACAGTCCGGAATCACCTGTTGGGCATGCGCAACCACCTCTGAGACGTACCAGAACCACATGCCGTGCAGGCTGGAACCACCTACCGGACAGACGGCAATCACCTTTCGGGATGCCGGAACCACCTGTCAGATGTGCCAGAAACACGTGCCGGAGACGCCGGAAGCACCTGCCAAGCACGTTGGAACCACCTGCTCACTCGCCTGAACCACCTGCCGGAAATGCCAAAATCACCTGCCGACTATGCCAGAACCACTTGGCGAACACTCCGGAATCACTTGCCGGGCATGCAGGAACCACCTCTCAGACATGCCAGAACCCCGGGCCAATGACCCCGGAAGCACCAGCCGAGCACGCCGGAACCACCTGCTCGACTCGCCAGAACCACCTGCCGATCACGCAAAAATCACCTGCCGGCTACGCCACAACCAGTTAGTGAACACTTTGGAATCACCTGCCAGGCTTGCTGGAACCACCTGCCGGTCATGCCAAAATCACCTGACAACTACGCCAGAACCGCTTGGCGGACACTGCGGAAACACCTGTCGGGCCGGCCGGAACCACATCTCAGACGTGCCAGAAACGTGTTCATGAGATGCTGGAACCACACCCCGAACAGACGGATACCACCTGCCAGAACCGCCTGAACCACCTGCTGAGCACGCCGGAACCACCTGCTCGACTCACCGGTACCAGCTCCCTGACACGCCAAAATCACCTGCTGGGTATGCCAGAACCACTTGGCGGACACTGCGGAATCATCTGCCGGACATGCCGGAACCAGCTCTCAGACACACCAGAATCAAGTGCCGGAGACGCCGGAAGCACCTGCCGAGCATGCCGGAGCCACCTGCTCGACTCGCCAGAAACACCTGCTGGACACGCCAAAATCACCTGCCGGCTGTGCCAGAACCACCTGGCGGACACTACGGAATCACCTGCCCCGCATGCCGGAACCACCTCTCAGACGTGCCGGAAGCACGTGCCAGACACGCCGGAAACACCTACCGGACGGACCGGAACCACCTGCCAAGAACGCCGGAAACACCTGTTCGACTCGCTGGAACCACCTGCCGGACAGGCCAATATCAACTGCTGGCTATGCCAGAACCACCTGGGGGACGGTCCGGAATCACCTGCCAGCCATGGCGGAACCACCTCTCAGACGTACCAGAACCACCTGCCGGAGAAGCTGGAAACACGTCCTGGACAGACTGGAACCACGTGACGGCCATGCCTGAACCACCTGCCGAGCACGGCGGAACCACCTGCCGGACACGCCAAAATCATCTGCGGGCTACGCCAGAACCACTTGGACGACTCTCCGAAATGACCTGCCGGGCATGTTGGAACCACCTCTCAGACGTGCCAGAAGCACGTGGCGGACAGTCCAGAATCGCCTGTTGGGCATACGCAACCACCTCTGAGACGTACCAGAACCACGTGCCGTGCACGCCGGAACCACCTACCGGACAGACCGGAATCAACTGTTGGGCATGCCGGAACCACCAGTCAGATGTGCCAGAAACACGTGCCGGAGACGCCGGAAGCACCTGCCGAGCACGTCGCAACCACCTGCTCAACTCGCCTGAACCACCTGCCGGACACGCCAAAATCACCTGCCCGCTACACCAGCACCACTTCGGGGACAAGCCGGAATCACGTGAGGGGCATGCCGGCACAGCCTCTCAGACTGAACCTCGTGCCGCACACCACAGAACCACCTGCCGGACAGACCGGAACCACCTGCCGGACACGCCGGAACCACCGGCTCATATCCGCCGGAACGACCGCTGGACATGCAAATTCACCTGCCGGCTACGCCGGAAACACTTGGCGAACACTCCGGAATCACCTGCCGGGCATGCTGGAACCACCTCTCAGATATGCCAGAACCACGTGCCAATGACCCCGGAAGCACCTGCCGAGCACGCCGGAACCACCTGCTCGACTCGCCAGAACCACCTGCCGGCCACGCAAAAATCACCTGCCGGCTACGCCACAACCAGTTGGGGAACACTTCGGAATCACCTGCCGGGCTTGCTGGAACCACCTGCCGGTCATGCCAAAATCACCTGCCAACTACGCCAGTACCACTTGGCGGACACTGTGGAAACACCTGTCGGGCCAGCCGGAACCACATCTCAGACGTGCCAGAACCATGTGCATGAGATGCTGGAACCACACCCCGAACAGACGGAAAACACTTGCCAGACCCGCCTGAACAACCTGCCGAGCACGCCGGAGCCACCTGCTCGACTCGCCGGAACCACCTACCTGACATGCCAAAATCACCAGCTGGGTATGCCAGAACCACTTGGCGGACACTCCGGAATCATCTGCCGGACATGCCGGAACCAGCTCTCAGACACACCAGAACCACGTGCCGGAGACGCCGGAAGCACCTGCCGAGCATGCCGGAGCCACCTGCTCGACTCGCCAGAAACACCTGCCGGACACGCCAAAATCACCTGCCGGCTATGCCAGAACCACCTGGCGGACTCAACGGAATCACCTGCCGCGCATGCCGGAACCACCTCTCAGACGTTCTGGAAGCACGTGCCCGACGCGCCGGAACCACCTACCGGACAGACCGGAATCAACTTTTGGGCATGCCGGGACCACCAGTCAGATGTGCCAGAAACACGTGCCGGAGACGCCGGAAGCACCTGCCGAGCACGTCGCAACCACCTGCTCAACTCGCCTGAACCACCTGCCGGACACGCCAAAATCACCTGCCGGGTACGCCAGAACCACCTGGCGGACACTCCGAAATCACCTGTCGCGCATGCCGGAACCACATCTCAGACGTGCCGGAAGCACGTGCCGGACACGCCGGAATCACCTACCGGACAGACCGGAACCACCTGCCGAGCACGCCGGAGCCACCTGTTCGACTTGCTGGAACCACCTGCCGGACAGGCCAATATCAACTGCTGGCTATGCCAGAACCACCTGGGGGACGGCCCGGAATCACCTGCCAGCCATGGCGGAACCACCTCTCAGACGTACCAGAACCACCTGCCGGAGAAGCCGGAAACACGTCCTGGACAGACTGGAACCACGTGACGGCCATGCCTGAACCACCTTCCGAGCACTGCGGAACCACCTGCCGGACACGCGAAAATCACCTGCGGGCTACGCCAGAACCACTTGGACGACTCTCCGAAATGACCTGCAGGGCATGTTGGAACCACCTCTCAGACGTGCCAGAAGCACCTGCCGGACAAGCTGGAAACACGTCCTGGACAGTCTGGAACCACCTGCCGGCCAAGCCTGAACCACCTGCCAAGCACAACGGAACAACCTGCCAGACACGCCAAAATCACCTGCGTGTTATGCCAGAACCACTTGGAGGACTCTCTGGGATGACCTGCCGGGCACGCCGGAACCACCTCTCAGACGTGCCAGAACCATGTGGCGGACAGTCCGGAATCACCTGTTGGGCATGCGCAACCACCTCTGAGACGTACCAGAACCACATGCCGTGCAGGCTGGAACCACCTACCGGACAGACGGGAATCACCTTTCGGGCATGCCGGAACCACCTGTCAGATGTGCCAGAAACACGTGCCGGAGACGCCGGAAGCACCTGCCAAGCACGTTGGAACCACCTGCTCACTCGCCTGAACCACCTGCCGGACATGCCAAAATCACCTGCCGACTATGCCAGAACCACTTGGCGAACACTCCGGAATCACTTGCCGGGCATGCAGGAACCACCTCTCAGACATGCCAGAACCCCGTGCCAATGACCCCGGAAGCACCAGCCGAGCACGCCGGAACCACCTGCTCGACTCGCCAGAACCACCTGCCGATCACGCAAAAATCACCTGCCGGCTACGCCACAACCAGTTAGTGAACACTTTGGAATCACCTGCCAGGCTTGCTGGAACCACCTGCCGGTCATGCCAAAATCACCTGACAACTACGCCAGAACCGCTTGGCGGACACTGCGGAAACACCTGTCGGGCCGGCCGGAACCACATCTCAGACGTGCCAGAAACGTGTTCATGAGATGCTGGAACCACACCCCGAACAGACGGATACCACCTGCCAGAACCGCCTGAACCACCTGCTGAGCACGCCGGAACCACCTGCTCGACTCACCGGTACCAGCTCCCTGACACGCCAAAATCACCTGCTGGGTATGCCAGAACCACTTGGCGGACACTGCGGAATCATCTGCCGGACATGCCGGAACCAGCTCTCAGACACACCAGAACCACGTGCCGGAGACGCCGGAAGCACCTGCCGAGCATGCCGGAGCCACCTGCTCGACTCGCCAGAAACACCTGCCGGACACGCCAAAATCACCTGCCGGCTATGCCAGAACCACCTGGCGGACTCAACGGAATCACCTGCCGCGCATGCCGGAACCACCTCTCAGACGTTCTGGAAGCACGTGCCCGACACGCCGGAACCACCTACCGGACAGACCGGAATCAACTTTTGGGCATGCCGGGACCACCAGTCAGATGTGCCAGAAACACGTGCCGGAGACGCCGGAAGCACCTGCCGAGCACGTCGCAACCACCTGCTCAACTCGCCTGAACCACCTGCCGGACACGCCAAAATCACCTGCCGGGTACGCCAGAACCACCTGGCGGACACTCCGAAATCACCTGTCGCGCATGCCGGAACCACATCTCAGACGTGCCGGAAGCACGTGCCGGACACGCCGGAATCACCTACCGGACAGACCGGAACCACCTGCCGAGCACGCCGGAGCCACCTGTTCGACTTGCTGGAACCACCTGCCGGACAGGCCAATATCAACTGCTGGCTATGCCAGAACCACCTGGGGGACGGCCCGGAATCACCTGCCAGCCATGGCGGAACCACCTCTCAGACGTACCAGAACCACCTGCCGGAGAAGCCGGAAACACGTCCTGGACAGACTGGAACCACGTGACGGCCATGCCTGAACCACCTTCCGAGCACTGCGGAACCACCTGCCGGACACGCGAAAATCACCTGCGGGCTACGCCAGAACCACTTGGACGACTCTCCGAAATGACCTGCAGGGCATGTTGGAACCACCTCTCAGACGTGCCAGAAGCACCTGCCGGACAAGCTGGAAACACGTCCTGGACAGTCTGGAACCACCTGCCGGCCAAGCCTGAACCACCTGCCAAGCACAACGGAACAACCTGCCAGACACGCCAAAATCACCTGCGTGTTATGCCAGAACCACTTGGAGGACTCTCTGGGATGACCTGCCGGGCACGCCGGAACCACCTCTCAGACGTGCCAGAACCATGTGGCGGACAGTCCGGAATCACCTGTTGGGCATGCGCAACCACCTCTGAGACGTACCAGAACCACATGCCGTGCAGGCTGGAACCACCTACCGGACAGACGGGAATCACCTTTCGGGCATGCCGGAACCACCTGTCAGATGTGCCAGAAACACGTGCCGGAGACGCCGGAAGCACCTGCCAAGCACGTTGGAACCACCTGCTCACTCGCCTGAACCACCTGCCGGACATGCCAAAATCACCTGCCGACTATGCCAGAACCACTTGGCGAACACTCCGGAATCACTTGCCGGGCATGCAGGAACCACCTCTCAGACATGCCAGAACCCCGTGCCAATGACCCCGGAAGCACCAGCCGAGCACGCCGGAACCACCTGCTCGACTCGCCAGAACCACCTGCCGATCACGCAAAAATCACCTGCCGGCTACGCCACAACCAGTTAGTGAACACTTTGGAATCACCTGCCAGGCTTGCTGGAACCACCTGCCGGTCATGCCAAAATCACCTGACAACTACGCCAGAACCGCTTGGCGGACACTGCGGAAACACCTGTCGGGCCGGCCGGAACCACATCTCAGACGTGCCAGAAACGTGTTCATGAGATGCTGGAACCACACCCCGAACAGACGGATACCACCTGCCAGAACCGCCTGAACCACCTGCTGAGCACGCCGGAACCACCTGCTCGACTCACCGGTACCAGCTCCCTGACACGCCAAAATCACCTGCTGGGTATGCCAGAACCACTTGGCGGACACTGCGGAATCATCTGCCGGACATGCCGGAACCAGCTCTCAGACACACCAGAACCACGTGCCGGAGACGCCGGAAGCACCTGCCGAGCATGCCGGAGCCACCTGCTCGACTCGCCAGAAACACCTGCCGGACACGCCAAAATCACCTGCCGGCTATGCCAGAACCACCTGGCGGACTCAACGGAATCACCTGCCGCGCATGCCGGAACCACCTCTCAGACGTTCTGGAAGCACGTGCCCGACACGCCGGAACCACCTACCGGACAGACCGGAATCAACTTTTGGGCATGCCGGGACCACCAGTCAGATGTGCCAGAAACACGTGCCGGAGACGCCGGAAGCACCTGCCGAGCACGTCGCAACCACCTGCTCAACTCGCCTGAACCACCTGCCGGACACGCCAAAATCACCTGCCGGGTACGCCAGAACCACCTGGCGGACACTCCGAAATCACCTGTCGCGCATGCCGGAACCACATCTCAGACGTGCCGGAAGCACGTGCCGGACACGCCGGAATCACCTACCGGACAGACCGGAACCACCTGCCGAGCACGCCGGAGCCACCTGTTCGACTTGCTGGAACCACCTGCCGGACAGGCCAATATCAACTGCTGGCTATGCCAGAACCACCTGGGGGACGGCCCGGAATCACCTGCCAGCCATGGCGGAACCACCTCTCAGACGTACCAGAACCACCTGCCGGAGAAGCCGGAAACACGTCCTGGACAGACTGGAACCACGTGACGGCCATGCCTGAACCACCTTCCGAGCACTGCGGAACCACCTGCCGGACACGCGAAAATCACCTGCGGGCTACGCCAGAACCACTTGGACGACTCTCCGAAATGACCTGCAGGGCATGTTGGAACCACCTCTCAGACGTGCCAGAAGCACCTGCCGGACAAGCTGGAAACACGTCCTGGACAGTCTGGAACCACCTGCCGGCCAAGCCTGAACCACCTGCCAAGCACAACGGAACAACCTGCCAGACACGCCAAAATCACCTGCGTGTTATGCCAGAACCACTTGGAGGACTCTCTGGGATGACCTGCCGGGCACGCCGGAACCACCTCTCAGACGTGCCAGAACCATGTGGCGGACAGTCCGGAATCACCTGTTGGGCATGCGCAACCACCTCTGAGACGTACCAGAACCACATGCCGTGCAGGCTGGAACCACCTACCGGACAGACGGGAATCACCTTTCGGGCATGCCGGAACCACCTGTCAGATGTGCCAGAAACACGTGCCGGAGACGCCGGAAGCACCTGCCAAGCACGTTGGAACCACCTGCTCACTCGCCTGAACCACCTGCCGGACATGCCAAAATCACCTGCCGACTATGCCAGAACCACTTGGCGAACACTCCGGAATCACTTGCCGGGCATGCAGGAACCACCTCTCAGACATGCCAGAACCCCGTGCCAATGACCCCGGAAGCACCAGCCGAGCACGCCGGAACCACCTGCTCGACTCGCCAGAACCACCTGCCGATCACGCAAAAATCACCTGCCGGCTACGCCACAACCAGTTAGTGAACACTTTGGAATCACCTGCCAGGCTTGCTGGAACCACCTGCCGGTCATGCCAAAATCACCTGACAACTACGCCAGAACCGCTTGGCGGACACTGCGGAAACACCTGTCGGGCCGGCCGGAACCACATCTCAGACGTGCCAGAAACGTGTTCATGAGATGCTGGAACCACACCCCGAACAGACGGATACCACCTGCCAGAACCGCCTGAACCACCTGCTGAGCACGCCGGAACCACCTGCTCGACTCACCGGTACCAGCTCCCTGACACGCCAAAATCACCTGCTGGGTATGCCAGAACCACTTGGCGGACACTGCGGAATCATCTGCCGGACATGCCGGAACCAGCTCTCAGACACACCAGAACCACGTGCCGGAGACGCCGGAAGCACCTGCCGAGCATGCCGGAGCCACCTGCTCGACTCGCCAGAAACACCTGCCGGACACGCCAAAATCACCTGCCGGCTATGCCAGAACCACCTGGCGGACACTACGGAATCACCTGCCCCGCATGCCGGAACCACCTCTCAGACGTGCCGGAAGCACGTGCCAGACACGCCGGAAACACCTACCGGACAGACCGGAATCACCTGCCAAGAACGCCGGAACCACCTGTTCGACTCGCTGGAACCACCTGCCGGACAGGCCAATATCAACTGCTGGCTATGCCAGAACCACCTGGGGGACAGTCCGGGATCACCTGCCAGCCATGGCGGAACCACCTCTCAGACGTACCAGAACCACCTGCCGGAGAAGCTGGAAACACGTCCTGGACAGACTGGAACCACGTGACGGCCATGCCTGAACCACCTGCCGAGCACGGCGGAACCACCTGCCGGACACACCAAAATCACCTGCGGGCTACGCCAGAACCACTTGGACGACTCTCCGAAATGACCTGCAGGGCATGTTGGAACCACCTCTCAGACGTGCCAGAAGCACGTAGCGGACAGTCCGGAATCACCTGTCGGGCATACGCAACCACCTCTGAGACGTACCAGAACCACGTGCCGAGCACGCCGGAACCACCTGCTCGACTCGCCAGAACCACCTGCCGGACACGCAAAAATCACCTGCCGGCTACGCCACAACCAGTTGGGGAACACTTCGGAATCACCTGCCGGGCTTGCTCGAACCACCTGCCAGTCATGCCAAAATCACCTGCCAACTACGCCAGTACCACTTGGCGGACACTGTGGAAACACCTGTCGGGCCGGCCGGAACCACATCTCAGACGTGCCAGAACCATGTGCATGAGATGCTGGAACCACACCCCGAACAGACGGAAAACACCTGCCAGACCCGTCTGAACAACCTGCCGAGCACGCCGGAGCCACCTGCTCGACTCGCCGGAACCACCTACCTGACATGCCAAAATCACCAGCCGGGTATGCCAGAACCACTTGGCGGACACTCCGGAATCATCTGCCGGACATGCCGGAACCAGCTCTCAGACACACCAGAACCACGTGCCGGAGACGCCGGAAGCACCTGCCGAGCATGCCGGAGCCACCTGCTCGACTCGCCAGAAACACCTGCCGGACACGCCAAAATCACCTGCCGGGTACGCCAGAACCACCTGGCGGACACTCCGAAATCACCTGTCGCGCATGCCGGAACCAACTCTCAGACGTGCCGGAAGCACGTGCCGGACACGCCGGAATCACCTACCGGACAGACCGGAATCACCTGCCAAGAACGCCGGAACCACCTGTTCGACTCGCTGGAACCACCTGCCGGACAGGCCAATATCAACTGCTGGCTATGCCAGAACCACCTGGGGGACGGTCCGGAATCACCTGCCAGCCATGGCGGAACCACCTCTCAGACATTCCAGAACCACCTGCCGGAGAATCTGGAAACACGTCCTGGACAGTCTGGAACCACCTGCCGGCCAAGCCTGAACCACCTGCCAAGCACAACGGAACAACCTGCCAGACACGCCCAAATCACCTGCGTGTTATGCCAGAACCACTTGGAGGACTCTCTGGGATGACCTGCCGGACATGCCGGAACCACCTGTCAGATGTGCCAGAAACACGTGCCGGAGACGCCGGAAGCACCTGCCAAGCACGTTGGAACCACCTGCTCAACTCGCCTGAACCACCTGCCAGACATGCCAAAATCACCTGCCGACTATGCCAGAACCACTTGGCGAACTCTCCGGAATCACTTGCCGGGCATGCAGGAACCACCTCTCAGACATGCCAGAACCCCGTGCCAATGACCCCGGAAGCACCAGCCGAGCACGCCGGAACCACCAGCTCGACTCGCCAGAACCACCTGCCGATCACGCAAAAATCACCTGCCGGCTACGCCACAACCAGTTGGTGAACACTTTGGAATCACCTGCCAGGCTTGCTGGAACCACCTGCCGGTCATGCCAAAATCACCTGCCAACTACGCCAGAACCGCTTGGCGGACCCTGCGGAAACACCTGTCGGGCCGGCCGGAACCACATCTCAGACGTGCCAGAAACGTGTTCATGAGATGCTGGAACCACACCCCGAACAGACGGATACCACCTGCCAGAACCGCCTGAACCACCTGCTGAGCACGCCGGAACCACCTGCTTGACTCACCGGTACCACCTCCCTGACACGCCAAAATCACCTGCTGGGTATGCCAGAACCACTTGGCGGACACTCCGGAATCATCTGCCGGACATGCCGGAACCAGCTCTCAGACACACCAGAACCAAGTGCCGGAGACGCCGGAAGCACCTGCCGAGCATGCCGGAGCCACCTGCTCGACTCGCCAGAAACACCTGCCGGACACGCCAAAATCAGCTGCCGGGTATGCCAGAACCACTTGGCGGACACTACGGAATCACCTGCCGCGCATGCCGGAACCACCTCTCAGACGTGCCGGAAGCACATGCCAGACACGCCGGAAACACCTACCGGAAAGACCGGAACCACCTGGCAGGAACGCCGGAGCCACCTGTTCGACTCGCTGGAACCACCTGCCGGACAGGCCAATATCAACTGCTGGCTATGCCAGAACCACCTGGGGGACGGTCCGGAATCACCTGCCAGCCATGGCGGAACCACCTCTCAGACGTACCAGAACCACCTGCCGGAGAAGCTGGAAACACGTCCTGGACAGTCTGGAACCACCTGCCGGCCAAGCCTGAACCACCTGCCAAGCACAACGGAACAACCTGCCAGACACGCCCAAATCACCTGCGTGTTAGGCCAGAACCACTTGGAGGACTCTCTGGGATGACCTGCCGGGCATGCCGGAACCACCTCTCAGACGTGCCAGAACCATGTGGCGGACAGTCCGGAATCACCTGTTGGGCATGCGCAACCACCTCTGAGACGTACCACAACCACATGCCGTGCAGGCTGGAACCACCTACCGGACAGACGGGAATCACCTTTCGGGCATGCCGGAACCACCTGTCAGATGTGCCAGAAACACGTGCCGGAGATGCCGGAAGCACCTGCCAAGCACGTTGGAACCACCTGCTCAACTCGCCTGAACCACCTGCCGGACATGCCAAAATCACCTGCCGACTATGCCAGAACCACCTGGCGGACACTCTGAAATCACCTGTCGCGCATGCCGGAACCACCTCTCAGACGTGCCGGAAGCACGTGCCGGACACGCCGGAATCACCTACCGGACAGACCGGAACCAGCTGCCGAGCACGCCGGAGCCACCTGTTCTACTCGCTGGAACCACCTGCCGGACAGGCCAATATCAACTGCTGGCTATGCCAGAACCACCTGGGGGATGATCCGGAATCACCTGCCAGCCATGGCGGAACCACCTCTCAAACGTACCAGAACCATCTGCCGGAGAAGCTGGAAACACGTCCTGGACAGACTTGAACCACGTGACAGCCATGCCTGAAGCACCTGCCGAGCACGGCGGAACCCCCTGCCGGACACGCCAAAATCACCTGCGGGCTACGCCAGAACCACTTGGACGACTCTCCGAAATGACCTGCCGGGCATGTTGGAACCACCTCTCAGACGTGCCAGAAGCACGTGGCGGACAGTCCGGAATCACCTGTTGGGCATACGCAACCACCTCTGAGACGTACCAGAACCACGTGCCGTGCACTCCGGAACCACCTACCGGACAGACCGGAATCAACTTTTGGGCATGCCGGAACCACCAGTCAGATGTGCCAGAAACACGTGCCGGAGACGCCGCAAGCACCTGCCGAGCACGTCGCAACCACCTGCTCAACTCGCCTGAACCACCTGCCGGACACGCCAAAATCACCTGCCCGCTACACCAGCACCACTTCGGGGACAAGCCGGAATCACGTGAGGGGCATGCCGGCACAGCCTCTCAGACTGAACCTCGTGCCACACACCACAGAACCACCTGCCGGACCGACCGGAACCACCTGCCGGACACGCCGGAACCACCGGCTCGACCCGCCGGAACGACCGCTGGACATGCAAATTCACCTGCCGGCTATGCCGGAAACACTTGGCGAACACTCCGGAATCACCTGCCGGGCATGCCGGAACCACCTCTCAGATATGCCAGAACCACGTGTCAATGACCCCGGAAGCACCTGCCGAGCACGCCGGAACCACCTGCTCGACTCGCCAGAACCACCTGCCGGACACGCAAAAATCACCTGCCGGCTACGCCACAACCAGTTGGGGAACACTTCGGAATCACCTGCCGGGCTTGCTGGAACCACCTCCTGGTCATGCCAAAATCACCGGCCAACTACACCAGTACCACTTGGCGGAAACTGTGGAAACACCTGTCGGGCCGGCCGGAGCCACATCTCAGACGTGCCAGACCCATGTGCATGAGATGCTGGAACCACACCCCGAACAGACGGAAAACACCTGCCAGACCCGTCTGAACAACCTGCCGAGCACGCCGGAGCCACCTGCTCGACTCGCCGGAACCACCTACCTGACATGCCAAAATCACCAGCCGGGTATGCCAGAACCACTTGGCGGACACTCCGGAATCATCTGCCGGACATGCCGGAACCAGCTCTCAGACACACCAGAACCACGTGCCGGAGACGCCGGAAGCACCTGCCGAGCATGCCGGAGCCACCTGCTCGACTCGCCAGAAACACCTGCCGGACACGCCAAAATCACCTGCCGGGTACGCCAGAACCACCTGGCGGACACTCCGAAATCACCTGTCGCGCATGCCGGAACCACCTCTCAGACGTGCCGGAAGCACGTGCCGGACACGCCGGAATCACCTACCGGACAGACCGGAACCACCTGCCGAGCACGCCGGAGCCACCTGTTCGACTCGCTGGAACCACCTGCCGGACAGGCCAATATCAACTGCTGGCTATGCCAGAACCACCTGGGGGACGGTCCGGAATCACCTGCCAGCCATGGCGGAACCACCTCTCAGACGTACCAGAACCACCTGCCAGAGAACCTGGAAACACGTCCTGGACAGACTGGAACCACGTGACGGCCATGCCTGAACCACCTTCCGAGCACTGCGGAACCCCCTGCCGGACACGCCAAAATAACCTGCGGGCTACGCCAGAACCACTTGGACGACTCTCCGAAATGACCTGCAGGGCATGTTGGAACCACCTCTCAGACGTGCCAGAAGCACCTGCTGGACAAGCTGGAAACACGTCCTGGACAGTCTGGAACCACCTGCCGGCCAAGCCTGAACCACCTGCCAAGCACAACGGAACAACCTGCCAGACACGCCAAAATCACCTGCGTGTTATGCCAGAACCACTTGGAGGACTCTCTGGGATGACCTGCCGGGCATGCCGGAACCACCTCTCAGACGTGCCAGAACCATGTGGCGGACAGTCCGGAATCACCTGTTGGGCATGCGCAACCACCTCTGAGACGTACCAGAACCACATGCCGTGCAGGCTGGAACCACCTACCGGACAGATGGCAATCACCTTTCGGGATGCCGGAACCACCTGTCAGATGTGCCAGAAACACGTGCCGGAGACGCCGGAAGCACCTGCCAAGCACGTTGGAACCACCTGCTCACTCGCCTGAACCACCTGCCGGACATGCCAAAATCACCTGCCGACTATGCCAGAACCACTTGGCGAACACTCCGGAATCACTTGCCGGGCATGCAGGAACCACCTCTCAGACATGCCAGAACCCCGGGCCAATGACCCCGGAAGCACCAGCCGAGCACGCCGGAACCACCTGCTCGACTCGCCAGAACCACCTGCCGATCACGCAAAAATCACCTGCCGGCTACGCCACAACCAGTTAGTGAACACTTTGGAATCACCTGCCAGGCTTGCTGGAACCACCTGCCGGTCATGCCAAAATCACCTGACAACTACGCCAGAACCGCTTGGCGGACACTGCGGAAACACCTGTCGGGCCGGCCGGAACCACATCTCAGACGTGCCAGAAACGTGTTCATGAGATGCAGGAACCACACCCCGAACAGACGGATACCACCTGCCAGAACCGCCTGAACCACCTGCTGAGCACGCCGGAACCACCTGCTCGACTCACCGGTACCAGCTCCCTGACACGCCAAAATCACCTGCTGGGTATGCCAGAACCACTTGGCGGACACTGCGGAATCATCTGCCGGACATGCCGGAACCAGCTCTCAGACACACCAGAATCAAGTGCCGGAGACGCCGGAAGCACCTGCCGAGCATGCCGGAGCCACCTGCTCGACTCGCCAGAAACACCTGCTGGACACGCCAAAATCACCTGCCGGCTGTGCCAGAACCACCTGGCGGACACTACGGAATCACCTGCCCCGCATGCCGGAACCACCTCTCAGACGTGCCGGAAGCACGTGCCAGACACGCCGGAAACACCTACCGGACGGACCGGAACCACCTGCCAAGAACGCCGGAAACACCTGTTCGACTCGCTGGAACCACCTGCCGAACAGGCCAATATCAACTGCTGGCTATGCCAGAACCACCTGGGGGACAGTCCGGGATCACCTGCCAGCCATGGCGGAACCACCTCTCAGACGTACCAGAACCACCTGCCGGAGAAGCTGGAAACACGTCCTGGACAGACTGGAACCACGTGACGGCCATGCCTGAACCACCTGCCGAGCACGGCGGAACCACCTGCCGGACACGCCAAAATCACCTGCGGGCTACGCCAGAACCACTTGGACGACTCTCCGAAATGACCTGCAGGGCATGTTGGAACCACCTCTCAGACGTGCCAGAAGCACGTGGCGGACAGTCCGGAATCACCTGTTGGGCATACGCAACCACCTCTGAGACGTACCAGAACCACGTGCCGAGCACGCCGGAACCACCTGCTCGACTCGCCAGAACCACCTGCCGGACACGCAAAAATCACCTGCCGGCTACGCCACAACCACTTGGGGAACACTTCGGAATCACCTGCCGGGCTTGCTGGAACCACCTGCCGGTCATGCCAAAATCACCTGCCAACTACGCCAGTACCACTTGGCGGACACTGTGGAAACACCTGTCGGGCCGGCCGGAACCACATCTCAGACGTGCCAGAACCATGTGCATGAGATGCTGGAACCACACCCCGAACAGACGGAAAACACCTGCCAGACCCGTCTGAACAACCTGCCGAGCACGCCGGAGCCACCTGCTCGACTCGCCGGAACCACCTACCTGACATGCCAAAATCACCAGCCGGGTATGCCAGAACCACTTGGCGGACACTCCGGAATCATCTGCCGGACATGCCGGAACCAGCTCTCAGACACACCAGAACCACGTGCCGGAGACGCCGGAAGCACCTGCCGAGCATGCCGGAGCCACCTGCTCGACTCGCCAGAAACACCTGCCGGACACGCCAAAATCACCTGCCGGGTACGCCAGAACCACCTGGTGGACACTCCGAAATCACCTGTCGCGCATGCCGGAACCAACTCTCAGACGTGCCGGAAGCACGTGCCGGACACGCCGGAATCACCTACCGGACAGACCGGAACCACCTGCCGAGCACGCCGGAGCCACCTGTTCGACTCGCTGGAACCACCTGCCGGACAGGCCAATATCAACTGCTGGCTATGCCAGAACCACCTGGGGGACGGTCCGGAATCACCTGCCAGAGATGGCGGAACCACCTCTCAGACGTACCAGAACCACATGCCGGAGAAGCTGTAAACACGTCCTGGACAGTCTGGAACCACCTGCCGGCCAAGCCTGAACCACCTGCCAAGCACAACGGAACAACCTGCCAGACACGCCCAAATCACCTGCGTGTTAGGCCAGAACCACTTGGAGGACTCTCTGGGATGACCTGCCGGGCATGCCGGAACCACCTCTCAGACGTGCCAGAACCATGTGGCGGACAGTCCAGCATCACCTGTTGGGCATGCGCAACCACCTCTGAGACGTACCAGAACCACATGCCGTGCAGGCTGGAACCACCTACCGGACAGACGGGAATCACCTTTCGGGCATGCCGGAACCACCTGTCAGATGTGCCAGAAACACGTGCCGGAGACGCCGGAAGCACCTGCCAAGCACGTTGGAACCACCTGCTCAACTCGCCTGAACCACCTGCCAGACATGCCAAAATCACCTGCCGACTATGCCAGAACCACTTGGTGAACACTCCGGAATCACTTGCCGGGCATGCAGGAACCACCTCTCAGACATGCCAGAACCCCGTGCCACTGACCCCGGAAGCACCAGCCGAGCACGCCGGAACCACCTGCTCGACTCGCCAGAACCACCTGCCGATCACGCAAAAATCACCTGCCGGCTACGCCACAACCAGTTGGTGAACACTTTGGAATCACCTGCCAGGCTTGCTGGAACCACCTGCCGGTCATGCCAAACTCACCTGCCAACTACGCCAGAACCGCTTGGCAGACCCTGCGGAAACACCTGTCGGGCCGGCCGGAAACACATCTCAGACGTGCCAGAAACGTGTTCATGAGATGCTGGAACCACACCCCGAACAGACGGATACCACCTGCCAGAACCGCCTGAACCACCTGCTGAGCACGCCGGAACCACCTGCTCGACTCACCGGTACCACCTCCCTGACACGCCAAAATCACCTGCTGGGTATGCCAGAACCACATGGCGGACACTCCGGAATCATCTGCCGGACATGCCGGAACCAGCTCTCAGACACACCAGAACCAAGTGCCGGAGACGCCGGAAGCACCTGCCGAGCATGCCGGAGCCACCTGCTCGACTCGCCAGAAACACCTGCCGGACACGCCAAAATCAGCTGCCGGGTATGCCAGAACCACCTGGCGGACACTACGGAATCACCTGCCGCGCATGCCGGAACCACCTCTCAGATGTGCCGGAAGCACGTGCCAGACACGCCGGAAACACCTACCGGAAAGACCGGAACCACCTGCCAAGAACGCCGGAGCCACCTGTTCGACTCGCTGGAACCACCTGCCGGACAGGCCAATATCAACTGCTGGCTATGCCAGAACCACCTGGGGGACAGTCCGGGATCACCTGCCAGCCATGGCGGAACCACCCCTCAGACGTACCAGAACCACCTGCCGGAGAAGCTGGAAACACGTCCTGGACAGACTGGAACCACGTGACGGCCATGCCTGAACCACCTGCCGAGCACGGCGGAACCACCTGCCGGACACGCCAAAATCACCTGCGGGCTACGCCAGAACCACTTGGACAACTCTCCGAAATGACCTGCCGGGAATGTTGGAACCACCTCTCAGACGTGCCAGAAGCACGTGGCGGACAGTCCGGAATCACCTGTTGGGCATACGCAACCACCTCTGAGACGTACCAGAACCACGTGCCGTGCACGCCGGAACCACCTACTGGACAGACCGGAATCAACTTTTGGGCATTCCGGAACCACCAGTCAGATGTGCCAGAAACACGTGCCGGAGACGCCGGAAGCACCTGCCGAGCACGTCGCAACCACCTGCTCAACTCGCCTGAACCACCTGCCGGACACGCCAAAATCACCTGCCCGCTACACCAGCACCACTTCGGGGACAAGCCGGAATCACGTGAGGGGCATGCCGGCACAGCCTCTCAGACTGAACCTCGTGCCGGACACCACAGAACCACCTGCCGGACAGACCGGAACCACCTGCTGGACACGCCGGAACCACCGGCTCGACCCGCCGGAACGACCGCTGGACATGCAAAATCACCTGCCGGCTACGCCGGAAACACTTGGCGAACACTCCGGAATCACCTGCCGGGCATGCCGGAACCACCTCTCAGATATGCCAGAACCACGTGCCAATGACCCCGGAAGCACCTGCCGAGCACGCCGGAACAACCTGCTCGACTCGCCAGAACCACCTGCCGGACACGCAAAAATCACCTGCCGGCTACGCCACAACCAGTTGGGGAACACTTCGGAATCACCTGCCGGGCTTGCTGGAACCACCTGCCGGTCATGCCAAAATCACCTGCCAACTACGCCAGTACCACTTGGCGGACACTGTGGAAACACCTGTCGGGCCGGCCGGAACCACATCTCAAACGTGCCAGAACCATGTGCATGAGATGCTGGAACCACACCCCGAACAGATGGAAAACACCTGCCAGACCCGTCTGAACATCCTGCCGAGCACGCCGGAGCCACCTGCTCGACTTGCCGAAACCACCTACCTGACATGCCAAAATCACCAGCCAGGTATGCCAGAACCACTTGGCGGACACTCCGGAATCATCTGCCGGACATGCTGGAACCAGCTCTCAGACACACCAGAACCACGTGCCGGAGACGCCGGAAGCACCTGCCGAGCATGCCGGAGCCACCTGCTCGACTCGCCAGAAACACCTGCCGGACACGCCAAAATCAGTTGCCGGGTATGCCAGAACCACCTGGCGGACTCAACGGAATCACCTGCCGCGCATGCCGGAACCACCTCTCAGACGTTCTGGAAGCACGTGCCAGGCACGCCGGAACCACCTACCGGACACACCGGAATCAACTTTTGGGCATGCCGGGACCACCAGTCAGATGTGCCAGAAACACGTGCCGGAGACGCCGGAAGCACCTGCCGAGCACGTCGCAACCACCTGCTCAACTCGCCTGAACCACCTGCCGGACACGCCAAAATCACCTGCCCGCTACACCAGCACCACTTTGGGGACAAGCCGGAATCACGTGAGGGGCATGCCGGCACAGCCTCTCAGACTGAACCTCGTGCCGGACACCACAGAACCACCTGCCGGACATACCGGAACCACCTGCCGGACACGCCGGAACCACCGGCTCGACCCGCCGGAACGACCGCTGGACATGCAAAATCACCTGCCGGCTATGCCGGAAACACTTGGCGAAGACTCCGGAATCACCTGCCGGGCATGCCGGAAACACCTCTCAGATATGCCATAACCACGTGCCAATGACCCCGGAAGCACCTGCCGAGCACGCCGGAACCACCTGCTCAACTCGCCAGAACCACCTGCCGGCCACGCAAAAATCACCTGCCGGCTACGCCACAACCAGTTGGGGAACACTTCGGAATCACCTGCCGGGCTTGCTGGAACCACCTGCCGGTCATGCCAAAATCACCTGCCAACTACGCCAGAACCGCTTGGCGGACACTGTGGAAACACCTGTCGGGCCGGCCGGAACCACATCTCAGACGTGCCAGAACCATGTGCATGAGATGCTGGAACCACACCCCGAACAGACGGAAAACACCTGCCAGACCCGTCTGAACAACCTGCCGAGCACGCCGGAGCCACCTGCTCGACTCGCCGGAACCACCTACCTGACATGCCAAAATCACCAGCCGGGTATGCCAGAACCACTTGGCGGACACTCCGGAATCATCTGCCGGACATGCCGGAACCAGCTCTCAGACACACCAGAACCACGTGCCGGAGACGCCGGAAGCACCTGCCGAGCATGCCGGAGCCACCTGCTCGACTCGCCAGAAACACCTGCCGGACACGCCAAAATCACCTGCCGGGTACGCCAGAACCACCTGGCGGACACTCCCAAATCACCTGTCGCGCATGCCGGAACCACCTCTCAGACGTGCCGGAAGCACGTGCCGGACACGCCGGAATCACCTACCGGACAGACCGGAACCACCTGCCGAGCACGCCGGAGCCACCTGTTCGACTCGCTGGAACCACCTGCCGGACAGGCCAATATCAACTGCTGGCTATTCCAGAACCACCTGGGGGACGGTCCGGAATCACCTGCCAGCCATGGCAGAACCACCTCTCAGACGTACCAGAACCACCTGCCGGACAAGCTGGAAACACGTCCTGCACAGTCTGGAACCACCTGCCGGCCAAGCCTGAACCACCTGCCAAGCACAACGGAACAACCTGCCAGACACGCCCAAATCACCTGCGTGTTGGGCCAGAACCACTTGGAGGACTCTCTGGGATGACCTGTCGGGCATGCCGGAACCACCTCTCAGACGTGCCAGAACCATGTGGCGGACAGTCCGGAATCACCTGTTGGGCATGCGCAACCACCTCTGAGACGTACCAGAACCACATGCCGTGCAGGCTGGAACCACCTACCGGACAGACCGGAATCACCTTTCGGGCATGCTGGAACCACCTGTCAGATGTGCCAGAAACACGTGCCGGAGACGCCGGAAGCACCTGCCAAGCACGTTGGAACCACCTGCTCAACTCGCCTGAACCACCTGCCAGACATGCCAAAATCACATGCCGACTATGCCAGAACCACTTGGCGAACACTCCGGAATCACTTGCCGGGCATGCAGGAACCACCTCTCAGACATGCCAGAACCCCGTGCCAATGACCCCGGAAGCACCAGCCGAGCACGCCGGAACCACCTGCTCGACTCGCCAGAACCACCTGCCGATCACGCAAAAATCACCTGCCGGCTACGCCACAACCAGTTGGTGAACACTTTGGAATCACCTGCCAGGCTTGCTGGAACCACCTGCCGGTCATGCCAAAATCACCTGCCAACTACGCCAGAACCGCTTGGCGGACACTGCGGAAACACCTGTCGGGCCGGCTGGAACCACATCTCAGACGTGCCGGAAACGTGTTCATGAGATCCTGGATCCACACCCCGAACAGACGGATACCACCTGCCAGAACCGCCTGAACCACCTGCTGAGCACGCCGGAACCACCTGCTCGACTCACCGGTACCACCTCCCTGACACGCCAAAATCACCTGCTGGGTATGCCAGAACCACTTGGCGGACACTCTGCAATCATCTGCCGGACATGCCGGAACCATCTCTCAGACACACCAGAACCAAGTGCCGGAGACGCCGGAAGCACCTGCCGAGCATGCCGGAGCCACCTGCTCGACTCGCCAGAAACACCTGCCGGACACGCCAAAATCACCTGCCGGGTATGCCAGAACCACCTGGCGGACACTACGGAATCACCTGCCGTGCATGCCGGAACCACCTCTCAGACGTGCCGGAAGCACGTGCCAGACACGCCGGAAACACCTACCGGACAGACCGGAACCACCTGCCAAGAACGCCGGAGCCACCTGTTCGACTCACTGGAACCACCTGCCGGACAGTCCAATATCAACTGCTGGCTATGCCAGCACCACATGGGGGACAGTCCGGGATCACCTGCCAGCCATGGCGGAACCACCTCTCAGACGTACCAGAACCACCTGCCGGAGAAGCTGGAAACACGTCCTGGACAGACTGGAACCACGTGACGGCCATGCCTGAACCACCTGCCGAGCACGGCGGAACCACCTGCCGGACTCGCCAAAATCACCTGCGGGCTACGCCAGAACCACTTGGACGACTCTCCGAAATGACCTGCCGGGCATGTTGGAACCACCTCTCAGACGTGCCAGAAGCACGTGGCGGACAGTCCGGAATCACCTGTTTGGCATACGCAACCACCTCTGAGACGTACCAGAACCATGTGCCGTGCACGCCGGAACCACCTACCCGAGAGACCGGAATCAACTTTTGGGCATGCCGGAACCACCAGTCAGATGTGCCAGAAACACGTGCCGGAGACGCCGGAAGCACCTGCCCAGCACGTCGCAACCACCTGCTCAACTCGCCTGAACCACCTGCCGGACACGCCAAAATCACCTGCCCGCTACACCAGCACCACTTCGGGGACAAGCCAGAATTACGTGAGGGGCATGCTGGCACAGCCTCTCAGACTGAACCTCGTGCCGGACACCACAGAACCACCTGCCGGACAGACCGGAACCACCTGCCGGACACGCCGGAACCACCGGCTCGACCCGCCGGAACGACCGCTGGACATGCAAAATCACCTGCCGGCTACGCCGGAAACACTTGGCGAACACTCCGGAATCACCTGCCGGGCATGCCGGAACCACCTCTCAGATAT